>NW_027476367.1:0-275774 GCF_051020955.1 Megalopta genalis
TTGAAGCTGAGCCTTCTACTTCGCATTGATTTGAAGCTAAATCATGTCTTCCGCTTGGATTTGAAGCTAACTAGATTGTTTCGCCTGCATTTGAAGCTATATCAATTATATCGCAAGTATTTGAAGCTAAATCATTTGTGTCGCATGGTTTTGAAGATAATTCGTTTGTTTTCATGCATTTGAAGCTATTTCACTTATATCGCAAGTATTTGAAGCTAAATCATTTGTTTCGCATGAATTTTAAGCTAAGCCTTCTACATCGCATTTATTTGTAGCTAATTCATTTGTTTCGCTTGGATTTGAAGCTAAACCATGTGTTTTGCATGAATTTGAAACTAAATCATGAGTTTCCTTGAATTTCAATCTATCGCATTTGTTTCGCCTGCATTTGAAGCTATTTCATTTATATCTCAAGTATTTGAAGATATCTCATATATTTCGCATGGATTTGAAGCTAACTCGTTTGTTTTGCATGGATTTGAAGATATCTCGTTTTTTTCGACTTTATTTGAATATGTACCATCTATTTCGCAAGCATTTGAAGCTAATTCATTTGTGTCGCATGGATTTGATGCTAAGCCTTCTGCTTCGCATTGACTTGAAGCAAGAACATGTGTTACGCATGGATTTGAAGCTAAATCATGTGTTTCGCATGGATTTGAAGCTAACTCGTTTACTTTGCCTGCATTTGAATCTATATCATGCATATCACAAGTATTTAAGACTAAATCATTTGATTTGCATGGATTTGAAGCTAAGCTTTCTACATAGCATTGATTTGAAGCTAAATCATGTGTTTCCGTTGGATTTGAAGCAAACTCGTTTGTTTTGTATGCAGTTGAAGCTAAATCATTTTTATCACAATTGTCTGAAGCTAAACCATTTGTTTCACAAGAATATGAAGCTAAACCATTTGTTTCGCATGAATTTGAATCTAAATCATGTGTTTCCATGGATTTGATGCTAAATCATGTGTTTCGCATGGATTTGCTGCTAACTCGTTTGTTTTGCATGGATTTGAAGCTATATCATTTATATCGCAAGTATTTGAAGTTAAATCATTTGTTTCGCATGGATTTGAAGCTAAGCCTTCTACTTCGCATTGATTTGAAACTAAATCATGTGTTTCGCTTGGATTTGAAGCTAACTCGTTTGTTTCGCCTGCATTGCAGCTATATCATTTATATCGCAAGTATATGAAGCTAAACCATGTGTTTCGCTTGGATTTGAAGCTAAATCATGTGTTTCGCATGGATTTGGTACTAACTCGTTTCTTTCGCCTGCATTTGAAGCTATATCAATTATATCGCAAGTATTTGAAACTAAATCATGTGTTTCGCTTGGATTTGAAGCTACGCCCTCTACTTCGCATTGATTTGAAGCTAAATCATGTGTTTCGCCTGGATTTGAAGCTGACTCGTTTGTTTCCCCTGCATTTGGAGCTAAATCATGTTTATCACAAGTATCTGAATCTGAACCATTTGTTTCGCAAGAATATGAAGCTAAACCATGTGTTGCGCATTGATTTGAAGCTAACTCGTTTGTTTCGCATGCAGTTGAAGGTAAATCCTGTATACCACAAGAATTTGAAGCATAACCATTTGTTTCACATTGATTTGATGCTAAGCCTTCAACTTCGCATTGGTTTGAAGCTAAATCATTTGTTTCCCTTGGATTTTAAGCTAACGCGATTGTTTCGCCTGCGTTTGAAGCTATATGATGTATATCACAAGTATTTGAAGCAAAATCATTTGATTCGCATGGATTTGAAGCTAAGCCTTCTACTTCGCATTGATTTGAAGCAGAATCATGTGTTTCGCATGGATTTGAAGCTAACTCGTTTGTTTCGCCTGCATTAGAAGCTATATCATTTATATCGCAAGTATGTGAAGCTAAATCATTTGTTTCGCATGGATTTGAAGCCAAATCATTTGTTTCGCATGGGTTTGGAGCTAACTCGTTACTTACTCCTGTATTTGAAGCTATATCACTTATATCCGAAGTATCTGAAGCTAAATCATTCGTGTCGCATGCATTTGAAGCTAAACCTTCTAAATCGCATTGATTTGAAGCTAAATCATGTGTTTCGCATGGACTTGATGCTAACTCGTTTGTTTCGCCTGCATTTGAAGCTATATCACTTCTATTGCAGGTATTTGAAGCTAAATCATTTGTGTCGCATGGATTTGTAGCTAAGCCTTTTACTTCGCATTGAGTTGAAACTAAAGCATGTGTTTCGCTTTGATTTGAAGCTAACTCGTTTGTTTCGCCTGCATTTGAAGCTATATCGATTATATCGCAAGTATTTGAAACTAAATCATTTGTGTCGCATGGCTTTGAAAATAAGCCTTATACTTTGCATTAATTTGAAGGTAAATCATGTGTTTCGCTTGGATTTGAAGGTAACACGTTAGTTTCGCCTGCATTTGAAGCTAAATCATGTTTATCACAAGTATCTGAATCTAAACCATTTGTTTCGCAAGAATATGAAGCTAAACCATGTGTTTCGCATGAATTTGAAGCTAAATCATATGTTTCGCACAGATTTGAAGCTAACTCGTTTGTTTCGCATGCAGTTGAAGCTAAATCATGTTTACCACAAGTATCTGAAGCTAAACCACTTGTTTCGCAAGAATATGAAGCTAAACCATGTGCATCGCATTGATTTGAAGCTAAATCATGTGCTCCGCATGGATTTGAAGATAACTCGTTTGTTTGGCATGCAGTTGAAGCTAAATCATGTATAGCACAAGTATTTGAAGCCACACCATTTGTTTCGCATGGATTAGAAGCAAACCCTTCTACTTCGCATTGAAATCAAGCTAAATTATGTGTTTCGCTTGGATTTGAAGCTAAGCCTTCTACTTGGCATTGAAATGAAGCTAAATCAAGTGTTTCGCATGGATTTCAAGCTAAGCCCTCTACTTCGCATTGATTTGAAGCTAAATCATGTGTTTCGCATAGAATTGAAGCTATTTCATTTATATCATAACTATTTGAAGCTAAATCATTTGTTTCGTATGGATTTGAAGCTAAGCCTTCTACTTGGCATTGAAATGAAGCTAAATCATGTGTTTCGCATGGATTTGAACCTAAATCATGTGTTTCGCTTGGATTTGAAGCTAATTCGTTTGTTTCGCCTGCATTTTAAGCTTTATCAATTATATCGCAAGTATTTGAAGCTAAATCATTTGTGTCGCATGGCTTTGAAGATAAGCCTTCTGCTTTGCATTAATTTGAAGGTAAATCATGTTTTTCGCTTGGATTTGAAGCTAACTCGTTTTTTTCGCCTGCATTTGAAGCTTTATCAATTATATCGCAAGTATTTGAAGGTAAATCATTTCTGTCGCGTGGATTTGAAGCTACGCCTTCTACATCGCATTGATTTGAAGCTAAATCATGTGTTTCGCATGGATTTGAAGCTGAGCCTTCTACTTCGCATTGATTTGAAGCTAAATCATGTCTTCCGCTTGGATTTGAAGCTAACTAGATTGTTTCGCCTGCATTTGAAGCTATATCAATTATATCGCAAGTATTTGAAGCTAAATCATTTGTGTCGCATGGTTTTGAAGATAATTCGTTTGTTTTTCATACATTTGAAGCTATTTCACTTATATCGCAAGTATTTGAAGCTAAATCATTTGTTTCGCATGAATTTTAAGCTAAGCCTTCTACATCGCATTTATTTGTAGCTAATTCATTTGTTTCGCTTGGATTTGAAGCTAAACCATGTGTTTTGCATGAATTTGAAACTAAATCATGAGTTTCCTTGAATTTCAATCTATCGCATTTGTTTCGCCTGCATTTGAAGCTATTTCATTTATATCTCAAGTATTTGAAGATATCTCATATATTTCGCATGGATTTGAAGCTAACTCGTTTGTTTTGCATGGATTTGAAGATATCTCGTTTTTTTCGACTTTATTTGAATATGTACCATCTATTTCGCAAGCATTTGAAGCTAATTCATTTGTGTCGCATGGATTTGATGCTAAGCCTTCTGCTTCGCATTGACTTGAAGCAAGAACATGTGTTACGCATGGATTTGAAGCTAAATCATGTGTTTCGCATGGATTTGAAGCTAACTCGTTTACTTCGCCTGCATTTGAATCTATATCATGCATATCACAAGTATTTAAGACTAAATCATTTGATTTGCATGGATTTGAAGCTAAGCTTTCTACATAGCATTGATTTGAAGCTAAATCATGTGTTTCCGTTGGATTTGAAGCAAACTCGTTTGTTTTGTATGCAGTTGAAGCTAAATCATTTTTATCACAATTGTCTGAAGCTAAACCATTTGTTTCACAAGAATATGAAGCTAAACCATTTGTTTCGCATGAATTTGAATCTAAATCATGTGTTTCCCATGGATTTGATGCTAAATCATGTGTTTCGCATGGATTTGCTGCTAACTCGTTTGTTTTGCATGGATTTGAAGCTATATCATTTATATCGCAAGTATTTGAAGTTAAATCATTTGTTTCGCATGGATTTGAAGCTAAGCCTTCTACTTCGCATTGATTTGAAACTAAATCATGTGTTTCGCTTGGATTTGAAGCTAACTCGTTTGTTTCGCCTGCATTGCAGCTATATCATTTATATCGCAAGTATATGAAGCTAAACCATGTGTTTCGCTTGGATTTGAAGCTAAATCATGTGTTTCGCATGGATTTGGTACTAACTCGTTTCTTTCGCCTGCATTTGAAGCTATATCAATTATATCGCAAGTATTTGAAACTAAATCATGTGTTTCGCTTGGATTTGAAGCTACGCCCTCTACTTCGCATTGATTTGAAGCTAAATCATGTGTTTCGCCTGGATTTGAAGCTGACTCGTTTGTTTCCCCTGCATTTGGAGCTAAATCATGTTTATCACAAGTATCTGAATCTGAACCATTTGTTTCGCAAGAATATGAAGCTAAACCATGTGTTGCGCATTGATTTGAAGCTAACTCGTTTGTTTCGCATGCAGTTGAAGGTAAATCCTGTATACCACAAGAATTTGAAGCATAACCATTTGTTTCACATTGATTTGATGCTAAGCCTTCAACTTCGCATTGGTTTGAAGCTAAATCATTTGTTTCCCTTGGATTTTAAGCTAACGCGATTGTTTCGCCTGCGTTTGAAGCTATATGATGTATATCACAAGTATTTGAAGCAAAATCATTTGATTCGCATGGATTTGAAGCTAAGCCTTCTACTTCGCATTGATTTGAAGCAGAATCATGTGTTTCGCATGGATTTGAAGCTAACTCGTTTGTTTCGCCTGCATTAGAAGCTATATCATTTATATCGCAAGTATGTGAAGCTAAATCATTTGTTTCGCATGGATTTGAAGCCAAATCATTTGTTTCGCATGGGTTTGGAGCTAACTCGTTACTTACTCCTGTATTTGAAGCTATATCACTTATATCCGAAGTATCTGAAGCTAAATCATTCGTGTCGCATGCATTTGAAGCTAAACCTTCTAAATCGCATTGATTTGAAGCTAAATCATGTGTTTCGCATGGACTTGATGCTAACTCGTTTGTTTCGCCTGCATTTGAAGCTATATCACTTCTATTGCAGGTATTTGAAGCTAAATCATTTGTGTCGCATGGATTTGTAGCTAAGCCTTTTACTTCGCATTGAGTTGAAACTAAAGCATGTGTTTCGCTTTGATTTGAAGCTAACTCGTTTGTTTCGCCTGCATTTGAAGCTATATCGATTATATCGCAAGTATTTGAAACTAAATCATTTGTGTCGCATGGCTTTGAAAATAAGCCTTATACTTTGCATTAATTTGAAGGTAAATCATGTGTTTCGCTTGGATTTGAAGGTAACACGTTAGTTTCGCCTGCATTTGAAGCTAAATCATGTTTATCACAAGTATCTGAATCTAAACCATTTGTTTCGCAAGAATATGAAGCTAAACCATGTGTTTCGCATGAATTTGAAGCTAAATCATATGTTTCGCACAGATTTGAAGCTAACTCGTTTGTTTCGCATGCAGTTGAAGCTAAATCATGTTTACCACAAGTATCTGAAGCTAAACCACTTGTTTCGCAAGAATATGAAGCTAAACCATGTGCATCGCATTGATTTGAAGCTAAATCATGTGTTCCGCATGGATTTGAAGATAACTCGTTTGTTTGGCATGCAGTTGAAGCTAAATCATGTATAGCACAAGTATTTGAAGCCACACCATTTGTTTCGCATGGATTAGAAGCAAACCCTTCTACTTCGCATTGAAATCAAGCTAAATTATGTGTTTCGCTTGGATTTGAAGCTAAGCCTTCTACTTGGCATTGAAATGAAGCTAAATCAAGTGTTTCGCATGGATTTCAAGCTAAGCCCTCTACTTCGCATTGATTTGAAGCTAAATCATGTGTTTCGCATAGAATTGAAGCTATTTCATTTATAGCATAACTATTTGAAGCTAAATCATTTGTTTCGTATGGATTTGAAGCTAAGCCTTCTACTTGGCATTGAAATGAAGCTAAATCATGTGTTTCGCATGGATTTGAACCTAAATCATGTGTTTCGCTTGGATTTGAAGCTAATTCGTTTGTTTCGCCTGCATTTTAAGCTTTATCAATTATATCGCAAGTATTTGAAGCTAAATCATTTGTGTCGCATGGCTTTGAAGATAAGCCTTCTGCTTTGCATTAATTTGAAGGTAAATCATGTTTTTCGCTTGGATTTGAAGCTAACTCGTTTTTTTCGCCTGCATTTGAAGCTTTATCAATTATATCGCAAGTATTTGAAGGTAAATCATTTCTGTCGCGTGGATTTGAAGCTACGCCTTCTACATCGCATTGATTTGAAGCTAAATCATGTGTTTCGCATTGATTTGAAGCTAAATCATGTCTTCCGCTTGGATTTGAAGCTAACTAGATTGTTTCGCCTGCATTTGAAGCTATATCAATTATATCGCAAGTATTTGAAGCTAAATCATTTGTGTCGCATGGTTTTGAAGATAATTCGTTTGTTTTTCATGCATTTGAAGCTATTTCACTTATATCGCAAGTATTTGAAGCTAAATCATTTGTTTCGCATGAATTTTAAGCTAAGCCTTCTACATCGCATTTATTTGTAGCTAATTCATTTGTTTCGCTTGGATTTGAAGCTAAACCATGTGTTTTGCATGAATTTGAAACTAAATCATGAGTTTCCTTGAATTTCAATCTATCGCATTTGTTTCGCCTGCATTTGAAGCTATTTCATTTATATCTCAAGTATTTGAAGATATCTCATATATTTCGCATGGATTTGAAGCTAACTCGTTTGTTTTGCATGGATTTGAAGATATCTCGTTTTTTTCGACTTTATTTGAATATGTACCATCTATTTCGCAAGCATTTGAAGCTAATTCATTTGTGTCGCATGGATTTGATGCTAAGCCTTCTGCTTCGCATTGACTTGAAGCAAGAACATGTGTTACGCATGGATTTGAAGCTAAATCATGTGTTTCGCATGGATTTGAAGCTAACTCGTTTACTTCGCCTGCATTTGAATCTATATCATGCATATCACAAGTATTTAAGACTAAATCATTTGATTTGCATGGATTTGAAGCTAAGCTTTCTACATAGCATTGATTTGAAGCTAAATCATGTGTTTCCGTTGGATTTGAAGCAAACTCGTTTGTTTTGTATGCAGTTGAAGCTAAATCATTTTTATCACAATTGTCTGAAGCTAAACCATTTGTTTCACAAGAATATGAAGCTAAACCATTTGTTTCGCATGAATTTGAATCTAAATCATGTGTTTCCCATGGATTTGATGCTAAATCATGTGTTTCGCATGGATTTGCTGCTAACTCGTTTGTTTTGCATGGATTTGAAGCTATATCATTTATATCGCAAGTATTTGAAGTTAAATCATTTGTTTCGCATGGATTTGAAGCTAAGCCTTCTACTTCGCATTGATTTGAAACTAAATCATGTGTTTCGCTTGGATTTGAAGCTAACTCGTTTGTTTCGCCTGCATTGCAGCTATATCATTTATATCGCAAGTATATGAAGCTAAACCATGTGTTTCGCTTGGATTTGAAGCTAAATCATGTGTTTCGCATGGATTTGGTACTAACTCGTTTCTTTCGCCTGCATTTGAAGCTATATCAATTATATCGCAAGTATTTGAAACTAAATCATGTGTTTCGCTTGGATTTGAAGCTACGCCCTCTACTTCGCATTGATTTGAAGCTAAATCATGTGTTTCGCCTGGATTTGAAGCTGACTCGTTTGTTTCCCCTGCATTTGGAGCTAAATCATGTTTATCACAAGTATCTGAATCTGAACCATTTGTTTCGCAAGAATATGAAGCTAAACCATGTGTTGCGCATTGATTTGAAGCTAACTCGTTTGTTTCGCATGCAGTTGAAGGTAAATCCTGTATACCACAAGAATTTGAAGCATAACCATTTGTTTCACATTGATTTGATGCTAAGCCTTCAACTTCGCATTGGTTTGAAGCTAAATCATTTGTTTCCCTTGGATTTTAAGCTAACGCGATTGTTTCGCCTGCGTTTGAAGCTATATGATGTATATCACAAGTATTTGAAGCAAAATCATTTGATTCGCATGGATTTGAAGCTAAGCCTTCTACTTCGCATTGATTTGAAGCAGAATCATGTGTTTCGCATGGATTTGAAGCTAACTCGTTTGTTTCGCCTGCATTAGAAGCTATATCATTTATATCGCAAGTATGTGAAGCTAAATCATTTGTTTCGCATGGATTTGAAGCCAAATCATTTGTTTCGCATGGGTTTGGAGCTAACTCGTTACTTACTCCTGTATTTGAAGCTATATCACTTATATCCGAAGTATCTGAAGCTAAATCATTCGTGTCGCATGCATTTGAAGCTAAACCTTCTAAATCGCATTGATTTGAAGCTAAATCATGTGTTTCGCATGGACTTGATGCTAACTCGTTTGTTTCGCCTGCATTTGAAGCTATATCACTTCTATTGCAGGTATTTGAAGCTAAATCATTTGTGTCGCATGGATTTGTAGCTAAGCCTTTTACTTCGCATTGAGTTGAAACTAAAGCATGTGTTTCGCTTTGATTTGAAGCTAACTCGTTTGTTTCGCCTGCATTTGAAGCTATATCGATTATATCGCAAGTATTTGAAACTAAATCATTTGTGTCGCATGGCTTTGAAAATAAGCCTTATACTTTGCATTAATTTGAAGGTAAATCATGTGTTTCGCTTGGATTTGAAGGTAACACGTTAGTTTCGCCTGCATTTGAAGCTAAATCATGTTTATCACAAGTATCTGAATCTAAACCATTTGTTTCGCAAGAATATGAAGCTAAACCATGTGTTTCGCATGAATTTGAAGCTAAATCATATGTTTCGCACAGATTTGAAGCTAACTCGTTTGTTTCGCATGCAGTTGAAGCTAAATCATGTTTACCACAAGTATCTGAAGCTAAACCACTTGTTTCGCAAGAATATGAAGCTAAACCATGTGCATCGCATTGATTTGAAGCTAAATCATGTGTTCCGCATGGATTTGAAGATAACTCGTTTGTTTGGCATGCAGTTGAAGCTAAATCATGTATAGCACAAGTATTTGAAGCCACACCATTTGTTTCGCATGGATTAGAAGCAAACCCTTCTACTTCGCATTGAAATCAAGCTAAATTATGTGTTTCGCTTGGATTTGAAGCTAAGCCTTCTACTTGGCATTGAAATGAAGCTAAATCAAGTGTTTCGCATGGATTTCAAGCTAAGCCCTCTACTTCGCATTGATTTGAAGCTAAATCATGTGTTTCGCATAGAATTGAAGCTATTTCATTTATATCATAACTATTTGAAGCTAAATCATTTGTTTCGTATGGATTTGAAGCTAAGCCTTCTACTTGGCATTGAAATGAAGCTAAATCATGTGTTTCGCATGGATTTGAACCTAAATCATGTGTTTCGCTTGGATTTGAAGCTAATTCGTTTGTTTCGCCTGCATTTTAAGCTTTATCAATTATATCGCAAGTATTTGAAGCTAAATCATTTGTGTCGCATGGCTTTGAAGATAAGCCTTCTGCTTTGCATTAATTTGAAGGTAAATCATGTTTTTCGCTTGGATTTGAAGCTAACTCGTTTTTTTCGCCTGCATTTGAAGCTTTATCAATTATATCGCAAGTATTTGAAGGTAAATCATTTGTTTCGTATGGATTTGAAGCTAAGCCTTCTACTTGGCATTGAAATGAAGCTAAATCATGTGTTTCGCATGGATTTGAACCTAAATCATGTGTTTCGCTTGGATTTGAAGCTAATTCGTTTGTTTCGCCTGCATTTTAAGCTTTATCAATTATATCGCAAGTATTTGAAGCTAAATCATTTGTGTCGCATGGCTTTGAAGATAAGCCTTCTGCTTTGCATTAATTTGAAGGTAAATCATGTTTTTCGCTTGGATTTGAAGCTAACTCGTTTTTTTCGCCTGCATTTGAAGCTTTATCAATTATATCGCAAGTATTTGAAGGTAAATCATTTCTGTCGCGTGGATTTGAAGCTACGCCTTCTACATCGCATTGATTTGAAGCTAAATCATGTGTTTCGCATGGATTTGAAGCTGAGCCTTCTACTTCGCATTGATTTGAAGCTAAATCATGTCTTCCGCTTGGATTTGAAGCTAACTAGATTGTTTCGCCTGCATTTGAAGCTATATCAATTATATCGCAAGTATTTGAAGCTAAATCATTTGTGTCGCATGGTTTTGAAGATAATTCGTTTGTTTTTCATGCATTTGAAGCTATTTCACTTATATCGCAAGTATTTGAAGCTAAATCATTTGTTTCGCATGAATTTTAAGCTAAGCCTTCTACATCGCATTTATTTGTAGCTAATTCATTTGTTTCGCTTGGATTTGAAGCTAAACCATGTGTTTTGCATGAATTTGAAACTAAATCATGAGTTTCCTTGAATTTCAATCTATCGCATTTGTTTCGCCTGCATTTGAAGCTATTTCATTTATATCTCAAGTATTTGAAGATATCTCATATATTTCGCATGGATTTGAAGCTAACTCGTTTGTTTTGCATGGATTTGAAGATATCTCGTTTTTTTCGACTTTATTTGAATATGTACCATCTATTTCGCAAGCATTTGAAGCTAATTCATTTGTGTCGCATGGATTTGATGCTAAGCCTTCTGCTTCGCATTGACTTGAAGCAAGAACATGTGTTACGCATGGATTTGAAGCTAAATCATGTGTTTCGCATGGATTTGAAGCTAACTCGTTTACTTCGCCTGCATTTGAATCTATATCATGCATATCACAAGTATTTAAGACTAAATCATTTGATTTGCATGGATTTGAAGCTAAGCTTTCTACATAGCATTGATTTGAAGCTAAATCATGTGTTTCCGTTGGATTTGAAGCAAACTCGTTTGTTTTGTATGCAGTTGAAGCTAAATCATTTTTATCACAATTGTCTGAAGCTAAACCATTTGTTTCACAAGAATATGAAGCTAAACCATTTGTTTCGCATGAATTTGAATCTAAATCATGTGTTTCCCATGGATTTGATGCTAAATCATGTGTTTCGCATGGATTTGCTGCTAACTCGTTTGTTTTGCATGGATTTGAAGCTATATCATTTATATCGCAAGTATTTGAAGTTAAATCATTTGTTTCGCATGGATTTGAAGCTAAGCCTTCTACTTCGCATTGATTTGAAACTAAATCATGTGTTTCGCTTGGATTTGAAGCTAACTCGTTTGTTTCGCCTGCATTGCAGCTATATCATTTATATCGCAAGTATATGAAGCTAAACCATGTGTTTCGCTTGGATTTGAAGCTAAATCATGTGTTTCGCATGGATTTGGTACTAACTCGTTTCTTTCGCCTGCATTTGAAGCTATATCAATTATATCGCAAGTATTTGAAACTAAATCATGTGTTTCGCTTGGATTTGAAGCTACGCCCTCTACTTCGCATTGATTTGAAGCTAAATCATGTGTTTCGCCTGGATTTGAAGCTGACTCGTTTGTTTCCCCTGCATTTGGAGCTAAATCATGTTTATCACAAGTATCTGAATCTGAACCATTTGTTTCGCAAGAATATGAAGCTAAACCATGTGTTGCGCATTGATTTGAAGCTAACTCGTTTGTTTCGCATGCAGTTGAAGGTAAATCCTGTATACCACAAGAATTTGAAGCATAACCATTTGTTTCACATTGATTTGATGCTAAGCCTTCAACTTCGCATTGGTTTGAAGCTAAATCATTTGTTTCCCTTGGATTTTAAGCTAACGCGATTGTTTCGCCTGCGTTTGAAGCTATATGATGTATATCACAAGTATTTGAAGCAAAATCATTTGATTCGCATGGATTTGAAGCTAAGCCTTCTACTTCGCATTGATTTGAAGCAGAATCATGTGTTTCGCATGGATTTGAAGCTAACTCGTTTGTTTCGCCTGCATTAGAAGCTATATCATTTATATCGCAAGTATGTGAAGCTAAATCATTTGTTTCGCATGGATTTGAAGCCAAATCATTTGTTTCGCATGGGTTTGGAGCTAACTCGTTACTTACTCCTGTATTTGAAGCTATATCACTTATATCCGAAGTATCTGAAGCTAAATCATTCGTGTCGCATGCATTTGAAGCTAAACCTTCTAAATCGCATTGATTTGATGCTAAATCATGTGTTTCGCATGGACTTGATGCTAACTCGTTTGTTTCGCCTGCATTTGAAGCTATATCACTTCTATTGCAGGTATTTGAAGCTAAATCATTTGTGTCGCATGGATTTGTAGCTAAGCCTTTTACTTCGCATTGAGTTGAAACTAAAGCATGTGTTTCGCTTTGATTTGAAGCTAACTCGTTTGTTTCGCCTGCATTTGAAGCTATATCGATTATATCGCAAGTATTTGAAACTAAATCATTTGTGTCGCATGGCTTTGAAAATAAGCCTTATACTTTGCATTAATTTGAAGGTAAATCATGTGTTTCGCTTGGATTTGAAGGTAACACGTTAGTTTCGCCTGCATTTGAAGCTAAATCATGTTTATCACAAGTATCTGAATCTAAACCATTTGTTTCGCAAGAATATGAAGCTAAACCATGTGTTTCGCATGAATTTGAAGCTAAATCATATGTCTCGCACAGATTTGAAGCTAACTCGTTTGTTTCGCATGCAGTTGAAGCTAAATCATGTTTACCACAAGTATCTGAAGCTAAACCACTTGTTTCGCAAGAATATGAAGCTAAACCATGTGCATCGCATTGATTTGAAGCTAAATCATGTGTTCCGCATGGATTTGAAGATAACTCGTTTGTTTGGCATGCAGTTGAAGCTAAATCATGTATAGCACAAGTATTTGAAGCCACACCATTTGTTTCGCATGGATTAGAAGCAAACCCTTCTACTTCGCATTGAAATCAAGCTAAATTATGTGTTTCGCTTGGATTTGAAGCTAAGCCTTCTACTTGGCATTGAAATGAAGCTAAATCAAGTGTTTCGCATGGATTTCAAGCTAAGCCCTCTACTTCGCATTGATTTGAAGCTAAATCATGTGTTTCGCATAGAATTGAAGCTATTTCATTTATATCATAACTATTTGAAGCTAAATCATTTGTTTCGTATGGATTTGAAGCTAAGCCTTCTACTTGGCATTGAAATGAAGCTAAATCATGTGTTTCGCATGGATTTGAACCTAAATCATGTGTTTCGCTTGGATTTGAAGCTAATTCGTTTGTTTCGCCTGCATTTTAAGCTTTATCAATTATATCGCAAGTATTTGAAGCTAAATCATTTGTGTCGCATGGCTTTGAAGATAAGCCTTCTGCTTTGCATTAATTTGAAGGTAAATCATGTTTTTCGCTTGGATTTGAAGCTAACTCGTTTTTTTCGCCTGCATTTGAAGCTTTATCAATTATATCGCAAGTATTTGAAGGTAAATCATTTGTTTCGTATGGATTTGAAGCTAAGCCTTCTACTTGGCATTGAAATGAAGCTAAATCATGTGTTTCGCATGGATTTGAACCTAAATCATGTGTTTCGCTTGGATTTGAAGCTAATTCGTTTGTTTCGCCTGCATTTTAAGCTTTATCAATTATATCGCAAGTATTTGAAGCTAAATCATTTGTGTCGCATGGCTTTGAAGATAAGCCTTCTGCTTTGCATTAATTTGAAGGTAAATCATGTTTTTCGCTTGGATTTGAAGCTAACTCGTTTTTTTCGCCTGCATTTGAAGCTTTATCAATTATATCGCAAGTATTTGAAGGTAAATCATTTCTGTCGCGTGGATTTGAAGCTACGCCTTCTACATCGCATTGATTTGAAGCTAAATCATGTGTTTCGCATGGATTTGAAGCTGAGCCTTCTACTTCGCATTGATTTGAAGCTAAATCATGTCTTCCGCTTGGATTTGAAGCTAACTAGATTGTTTCGCCTGCATTTGAAGCTATATCAATTATATCGCAAGTATTTGAAGCTAAATCATTTGTGTCGCATGGTTTTGAAGATAATTCGTTTGTTTTTCATGCATTTGAAGCTATTTCACTTATATCGCAAGTATTTGAAGCTAAATCATTTGTTTCGCATGAATTTTAAGCTAAGCCTTCTACATCGCATTTATTTGTAGCTAATTCATTTGTTTCGCTTGGATTTGAAGCTAAACCATGTGTTTTGCATGAATTTGAAACTAAATCATGAGTTTCCTTGAATTTCAATCTATCGCATTTGTTTCGCCTGCATTTGAAGCTATTTCATTTATATCTCAAGTATTTGAAGATATCTCATATATTTCGCATGGATTTGAAGCTAACTCGTTTGTTTTGCATGGATTTGAAGATATCTCGTTTTTTTCGACTTTATTTGAATATGTACCATCTATTTCGCAAGCATTTGAAGCTAATTCATTTGTGTCGCATGGATTTGATGCTAAGCCTTCTGCTTCGCATTGACTTGAAGCAAGAACATGTGTTACGCATGGATTTGAAGCTAAATCATGTGTTTCGCATGGATTTGAAGCTAACTCGTTTACTTCGCCTGCATTTGAATCTATATCATGCATATCACAAGTATTTAAGACTAAATCATTTGATTTGCATGGATTTGAAGCTAAGCTTTCTACATAGCATTGATTTGAAGCTAAATCATGTGTTTCCGTTGGATTTGAAGCAAACTCGTTTGTTTTGTATGCAGTTGAAGCTAAATCATTTTTATCACAATTGTCTGAAGCTAAACCATTTGTTTCACAAGAATATGAAGCTAAACCATTTGTTTCGCATGAATTTGAATCTAAATCATGTGTTTCCCATGGATTTGATGCTAAATCATGTGTTTCGCATGGATTTGCTGCTAACTCGTTTGTTTTGCATGGATTTGAAGCTATATCATTTATATCGCAAGTATTTGAAGTTAAATCATTTGTTTCGCATGGATTTGAAGCTAAGCCTTCTACTTCGCATTGATTTGAAACTAAATCATGTGTTTCGCTTGGATTTGAAGCTAACTCGTTTGTTTCGCCTGCATTGCAGCTATATCATTTATATCGCAAGTATATGAAGCTAAACCATGTGTTTCGCTTGGATTTGAAGCTAAATCATGTGTTTCGCATGGATTTGGTACTAACTCGTTTCTTTCGCCTGCATTTGAAGCTATATCAATTATATCGCAAGTATTTGAAACTAAATCATGTGTTTCGCTTGGATTTGAAGCTACGCCCTCTACTTCGCATTGATTTGAAGCTAAATCATGTGTTTCGCCTGGATTTGAAGCTGACTCGTTTGTTTCCCCTGCATTTGGAGCTAAATCATGTTTATCACAAGTATCTGAATCTGAACCATTTGTTTCGCAAGAATATGAAGCTAAACCATGTGTTGCGCATTGATTTGAAGCTAACTCGTTTGTTTCGCATGCAGTTGAAGGTAAATCCTGTATACCACAAGAATTTGAAGCATAACCATTTGTTTCACATTGATTTGATGCTAAGCCTTCAACTTCGCATTGGTTTGAAGCTAAATCATTTGTTTCCCTTGGATTTTAAGCTAACGCGATTGTTTCGCCTGCGTTTGAAGCTATATGATGTATATCACAAGTATTTGAAGCAAAATCATTTGATTCGCATGGATTTGAAGCTAAGCCTTCTACTTCGCATTGATTTGAAGCAGAATCATGTGTTTCGCATGGATTTGAAGCTAACTCGTTTGTTTCGCCTGCATTAGAAGCTATATCATTTATATCGCAAGTATGTGAAGCTAAATCATTTGTTTCGCATGGATTTGAAGCCAAATCATTTGTTTCGCATGGGTTTGGAGCTAACTCGTTACTTACTCCTGTATTTGAAGCTATATCACTTATATCCGAAGTATCTGAAGCTAAATCATTCGTGTCGCATGCATTTGAAGCTAAACCTTCTAAATCGCATTGATTTGAAGCTAAATCATGTGTTTCGCATGGACTTGATGCTAACTCGTTTGTTTCGCCTGCATTTGAAGCTATATCACTTCTATTGCAGGTATTTGAAGCTAAATCATTTGTGTCGCATGGATTTGTAGCTAAGCCTTTTACTTCGCATTGAGTTGAAACTAAAGCATGTGTTTCGCTTTGATTTGAAGCTAACTCGTTTGTTTCGCCTGCATTTGAAGCTATATCGATTATATCGCAAGTATTTGAAACTAAATCATTTGTGTCGCATGGCTTTGAAAATAAGCCTTATACTTTGCATTAATTTGAAGGTAAATCATGTGTTTCGCTTGGATTTGAAGGTAACACGTTAGTTTCGCCTGCATTTGAAGCTAAATCATGTTTATCACAAGTATCTGAATCTAAACCATTTGTTTCGCAAGAATATGAAGCTAAACCATGTGTTTCGCATGAATTTGAAGCTAAATCATATGTTTCGCACAGATTTGAAGCTAACTCGTTTGTTTCGCATGCAGTTGAAGCTAAATCATGTTTACCACAAGTATCTGAAGCTAAACCACTTGTTTCGCAAGAATATGAAGCTAAACCATGTGCATCGCATTGATTTGAAGCTAAATCATGTGTTCCGCATGGATTTGAAGATAACTCGTTTGTTTGGCATGCAGTTGAAGCTAAATCATGTATAGCACAAGTATTTGAAGCCACACCATTTGTTTCGCATGGATTAGAAGCAAACCCTTCTACTTCGCATTGAAATCAAGCTAAATTATGTGTTTCGCTTGGATTTGAAGCTAAGCCTTCTACTTGGCATTGAAATGAAGCTAAATCAAGTGTTTCGCATGGATTTCAAGCTAAGCCCTCTACTTCGCATTGATTTGAAGCTAAATCATGTGTTTCGCATAGAATTGAAGCTATTTCATTTATATCATAACTATTTGAAGCTAAATCATTTGTTTCGTATGGATTTGAAGCTAAGCCTTCTACTTGGCATTGAAATGAAGCTAAATCATGTGTTTCGCATGGATTTGAACCTAAATCATGTGTTTCGCTTGGATTTGAAGCTAATTCGTTTGTTTCGCCTGCATTTTAAGCTTTATCAATTATATCGCAAGTATTTGAAGCTAAATCATTTGTGTCGCATGGCTTTGAAGATAAGCCTTCTGCTTTGCATTAATTTGAAGGTAAATCATGTTTTTCGCTTGGATTTGAAGCTAACTCGTTTTTTTTCGCCTGCATTTGAAGCTTTATCAATTATATCGCAAGTATTTGAAGGTAAATCATTTCTGTCGCGTGGATTTGAAGCTACGCCTTCTACATCGCATTGATTTGAAGCTAAATCATGTGTTTCGCATGGATTTGAAGCTGAGCCTTCTACTTCGCATTGATTTGAAGCTAAATCATGTCTTCCGCTTGGATTTGAAGCTAACTAGATTGTTTCGCCTGCATTTGAAGCTATATCAATTATATCGCAAGTATTTGAAGCTAAATCATTTGTGTCGCATGGTTTTGAAGATAATTCGTTTGTTTTTCATGCATTTGAAGCTATTTCACTTATATCGCAAGTATTTGAAGCTAAATCATTTGTTTCGCATGAATTTTAAGCTAAGCCTTCTACATCGCATTTATTTGTAGCTAATTCATTTGTTTCGCTTGGATTTGAAGCTAAACCATGTGTTTTGCATGAATTTGAAACTAAATCATGAGTTTCCTTGAATTTCAATCTATCGCATTTGTTTCGCCTGCATTTGAAGCTATTTCATTTATATCTCAAGTATTTGAAGATATCTCATATATTTCGCATGGATTTGAAGCTAACTCGTTTGTTTTGCATGGATTTGAAGATATCTCGTTTTTTTCGACTTTATTTGAATATGTACCATCTATTTCGCAAGCATTTGAAGCTAATTCATTTGTGTCGCATGGATTTGATGCTAAGCCTTCTGCTTCGCATTGACTTGAAGCAAGAACATGTGTTACGCATGGATTTGAAGCTAAATCATGTGTTTCGCATGGATTTGAAGCTAACTCGTTTACTTCGCCTGCATTTGAATCTATATCATGCATATCACAAGTATTTAAGACTAAATCATTTGATTTGCATGGATTTGAAGCTAAGCTTTCTACATAGCATTGATTTGAAGCTAAATCATGTGTTTCCGTTGGATTTGAAGCAAACTCGTTTGTTTTGTATGCAGTTGAAGCTAAATCATTTTTATCACAATTGTCTGAAGCTAAACCATTTGTTTCACAAGAATATGAAGCTAAACCATTTGTTTCGCATGAATTTGAATCTAAATCATGTGTTTCCCATGGATTTGATGCTAAATCATGTGTTTCGCATGGATTTGCTGCTAACTCGTTTGTTTTGCATGGATTTGAAGCTATATCATTTATATCGCAAGTATTTGAAGTTAAATCATTTGTTTCGCATGGATTTGAAGCTAAGCCTTCTACTTCGCATTGATTTGAAACTAAATCATGTGTTTCGCTTGGATTTGAAGCTAACTCGTTTGTTTCGCCTGCATTGCAGCTATATCATTTATATCGCAAGTATATGAAGCTAAACCATGTGTTTCGCTTGGATTTGAAGCTAAATCATGTGTTTCGCATGGATTTGGTACTAACTCGTTTCTTTCGCCTGCATTTGAAGCTATATCAATTATATCGCAAGTATTTGAAACTAAATCATGTGTTTCGCTTGGATTTGAAGCTACGCCCTCTACTTCGCATTGATTTGAAGCTAAATCATGTGTTTCGCCTGGATTTGAAGCTGACTCGTTTGTTTCCCCTGCATTTGGAGCTAAATCATGTTTATCACAAGTATCTGAATCTGAACCATTTGTTTCGCAAGAATATGAAGCTAAACCATGTGTTGCGCATTGATTTGAAGCTAACTCGTTTGTTTCGCATGCAGTTGAAGGTAAATCCTGTATACCACAAGAATTTGAAGCATAACCATTTGTTTCACATTGATTTGATGCTAAGCCTTCAACTTCGCATTGGTTTGAAGCTAAATCATTTGTTTCCCTTGGATTTTAAGCTAACGCGATTGTTTCGCCTGCGTTTGAAGCTATATGATGTATATCACAAGTATTTGAAGCAAAATCATTTGATTCGCATGGATTTGAAGCTAAGCCTTCTACTTCGCATTGATTTGAAGCAGAATCATGTGTTTCGCATGGATTTGAAGCTAACTCGTTTGTTTCGCCTGCATTAGAAGCTATATCATTTATATCGCAAGTATGTGAAGCTAAATCATTTGTTTCGCATGGATTTGAAGCCAAATCATTTGTTTCGCATGGGTTTGGAGCTAACTCGTTACTTACTCCTGTATTTGAAGCTATATCACTTATATCCGAAGTATCTGAAGCTAAATCATTCGTGTCGCATGCATTTGAAGCTAAACCTTCTAAATCGCATTGATTTGAAGCTAAATCATGTGTTTCGCATGGACTTGATGCTAACTCGTTTGTTTCGCCTGCATTTGAAGCTATATCACTTCTATTGCAGGTATTTGAAGCTAAATCATTTGTGTCGCATGGATTTGTAGCTAAGCCTTTTACTTCGCATTGAGTTGGAACTAAAGCATGTGTTTCGCTTTGATTTGAAGCTAACTCGTTTGTTTCGCCTGCATTTGAAGCTATATCGATTATATCGCAAGTATTTGAAACTAAATCATTTGTGTCGCATGGCTTTGAAAATAAGCCTTATACTTTGCATTAATTTGAAGGTAAATCATGTGTTTCGCTTGGATTTGAAGGTAACACGTTAGTTTCGCCTGCATTTGAAGCTAAATCATGTTTATCACAAGTATCTGAATCTAAACCATTTGTTTCGCAAGAATATGAAGCTAAACCATGTGTTTCGCATGAATTTGAAGCTAAATCATATGTTTCGCACAGATTTGAAGCTAACTCGTTTGTTTCGCATGCAGTTGAAGCTAAATCATGTTTACCACAAGTATCTGAAGCTAAACCACTTGTTTCGCAAGAATATGAAGCTAAACCATGTGCATCGCATTGATTTGAAGCTAAATCATGTGTTCCGCATGGATTTGAAGATAACTCGTTTGTTTGGCATGCAGTTGAAGCTAAATCATGTATAGCACAAGTATTTGAAGCCACACCATTTGTTTCGCATGGATTAGAAGCAAACCCTTCTACTTCGCATTGAAATCAAGCTAAATTATGTGTTTCGCTTGGATTTGAAGCTAAGCCTTCTACTTGGCATTGAAATGAAGCTAAATCAAGTGTTTCGCATGGATTTCAAGCTAAGCCCTCTACTTCGCATTGATTTGAAGCTAAATCATGTGTTTCGCATAGAATTGAAGCTATTTCATTTATATCATAACTATTTGAAGCTAAATCATTTGTTTCGTATGGATTTGAAGCTAAGCCTTCTACTTGGCATTGAAATGAAGCTAAATCATGTGTTTCGCATGGATTTGAACCTAAATCATGTGTTTCGCTTGGATTTGAAGCTAATTCGTTTGTTTCGCCTGCATTTTAAGCTTTATCAATTATATCGCAAGTATTTGAAGCTAAATCATTTGTGTCGCATGGCTTTGAAGATAAGCCTTCTGCTTTGCATTAATTTGAAGGTAAATCATGTTTTTCGCTTGGATTTGAAGCTAACTCGTTTTTTTCGCCTGCATTTGAAGCTTTATCAATTATATCGCAAGTATTTGAAGGTAAATCATTTCTGTCGCGTGGATTTGAAGCTACGCCTTCTACATCGCATTGATTTGAAGCTAAATCATGTGTTTCGCATGGATTTGAAGCTGAGCCTTCTACTTCGCATTGATTTGAAGCTAAATCATGTCTTCCGCTTGGATTTGAAGCTAACTAGATTGTTTCGCCTGCATTTGAAGCTATATCAATTATATCGCAAGTATTTGAAGCTAAATCATTTGTGTCGCATGGTTTTGAAGATAATTCGTTTGTTTTTCATGCATTTGAAGCTATTTCACTTATATCGCAAGTATTTGAAGCTAAATCATTTGTTTCGCATGAATTTTAAGCTAAGCCTTCTACATCGCATTTATTTGTAGCTAATTCATTTGTTTCGCTTGGATTTGAAGCTAAACCATGTGTTTTGCATGAATTTGAAACTAAATCATGAGTTTCCTTGAATTTCAATCTATCGCATTTGTTTCGCCTGCATTTGAAGCTATTTCATTTATATCTCAAGTATTTGAAGATATCTCATATATTTCGCATGGATTTGAAGCTAACTCGTTTGTTTTGCATGGATTTGAAGATATCTCGTTTTTTTCGACTTTATTTGAATATGTACCATCTATTTCGCAAGCATTTGAAGCTAATTCATTTGTGTCGCATGGATTTGATGCTAAGCCTTCTGCTTCGCATTGACTTGAAGCAAGAACATGTGTTACGCATGGATTTGAAGCTAAATCATGTGTTTCGCATGGATTTGAAGCTAACTCGTTTACTTCGCCTGCATTTGAATCTATATCATGCATATCACAAGTATTTAAGACTAAATCATTTGATTTGCATGGATTTGAAGCTAAGCTTTCTACATAGCATTGATTTGAAGCTAAATCATGTGTTTCCGTTGGATTTGAAGCAAACTCGTTTGTTTTGTATGCAGTTGAAGCTAAATCATTTTTATCACAATTGTCTGAAGCTAAACCATTTGTTTCACAAGAATATGAAGCTAAACCATTTGTTTCGCATGAATTTGAATCTAAATCATGTGTTTCCCATGGATTTGATGCTAAATCATGTGTTTCGCATGGATTTGCTGCTAACTCGTTTGTTTTGCATGGATTTGAAGCTATATCATTTATATCGCAAGTATTTGAAGTTAAATCATTTGTTTCGCATGGATTTGAAGCTAAGCCTTCTACTTCGCATTGATTTGAAACTAAATCATGTGTTTCGCTTGGATTTGAAGCTAACTCGTTTGTTTCGCCTGCATTGCAGCTATATCATTTATATCGCAAGTATATGAAGCTAAACCATGTGTTTCGCTTGGATTTGAAGCTAAATCATGTGTTTCGCATGGATTTGGTACTAACTCGTTTCTTTCGCCTGCATTTGAAGCTATATCAATTATATCGCAAGTATTTGAAACTAAATCATGTGTTTCGCTTGGATTTGAAGCTACGCCCTCTACTTCGCATTGATTTGAAGCTAAATCATGTGTTTCGCCTGGATTTGAAGCTGACTCGTTTGTTTCCCCTGCATTTGGAGCTAAATCATGTTTATCACAAGTATCTGAATCTGAACCATTTGTTTCGCAAGAATATGAAGCTAAACCATGTGTTGCGCATTGATTTGAAGCTAACTCGTTTGTTTCGCATGCAGTTGAAGGTAAATCCTGTATACCACAAGAATTTGAAGCATAACCACTTGTTTCACATTGATTTGATGCTAAGCCTTCAACTTCGCATTGGTTTGAAGCTAAATCATTTGTTTCCCTTGGATTTTAAGTTAACGCGATTGTTTCGCCTGCGTTTGAAGCTATATGATGTATATCACAAGTATTTGAAACAAAATCATTTGATTCGCATGGATTTGAAGCTAAGCCTTCTACTTCGCATTGATTTGAAGCAGAATCATGTGTTTCGCATGGATTTGAAGCTAACTCGTTTGTTTCGCCTGCATTAGAAGCTATATCATTTATATCGCAAGTATGTGAAGCTAAATCATTTGTTTCGCATGGATTTGAAGCCAAATCATTTGTTTCGCATGGGTTTGGAGCTAACTCGTTACTTACTCCTGTATTTGAAGCTATATCACTTATATCCGAAGTATCTGAAGCTAAATCATTCGTGTCGCATGCATTTGAAGCTAAACCTTCTAAATCGCATTGATTTGAAGCTAAATCATGTGTTTCGCATGGACTTGATGCTAACTCGTTTGTTTCGCCTGCATTTGAAGCTATATCACTTCTATTGCAGGTATTTGAAGCTAAATCATTTGTGTCGCATGGATTTGTAGCTAAGCCTTTTACTTCGCATTGAGTTGAAACTAAAGCATGTGTTTCGCTTTGATTTGAAGCTAACTCGTTTGTTTCGCCTGCATTTGAAGCTATATCGATTATATCGCAAGTATTTGAAACTAAATCATTTGTGTCGCATGGCTTTGAAAATAAGCCTTATACTTTGCATTAATTTGAAGGTAAATCATGTGTTTCGCTTGGATTTGAAGGTAACACGTTAGTTTCGCCTGCATTTGAAGCTAAATCATGTTTATCACAAGTATCTGAATCTAAACCATTTGTTTCGCAAGAATATGAAGCTAAACCATGTGCATCGCATTGATTTGAAGCTAAATCATGTGTTCCGCATGGATTTGAAGATAACTCGTTTGTTTGGCATGCAGTTGAAGCTAAATCATGTATAGCACAAGTATTTGAAGCCACACCATTTGTTTCGCATGGATTAGAAGCAAACCCTTCTACTTCGCATTGAAATCAAGCTAAATTATGTGTTTCGCTTGGATTTGAAGCTAAGCCTTCTACTTGGCATTGAAATGAAGCTAAATCAAGTGTTTCGCATGGATTTCAAGCTAAGCCCTCTACTTCGCATTGATTTGAAGCTAAATCATGTGTTTCGCATAGAATTGAAGCTATTTCATTTATATCATAACTATTTGAAGCTAAATCATTTGTTTCGTATGGATTTGAAGCTAAGCCTTCTACTTGGCATTGAAATGAAGCTAAATCATGTGTTTCGCATGGATTTGAACCTAAATCATGTGTTTCGCTTGGATTTGAAGCTAATTCGTTTGTTTCGCCTGCATTTTAAGCTTTATCAATTATATCGCAAGTATTTGAAGCTAAATCATTTGTGTCGCATGGCTTTGAAGATAAGCCTTCTGCTTTGCATTAATTTGAAGGTAAATCATGTTTTTCGCTTGGATTTGAAGCTAACTCGTTTTTTTCGCCTGCATTTGAAGCTTTATCAATTATATCGCAAGTATTTGAAGGTAAATCATTTCTGTCGCGTGGATTTGAAGCTACGCCTTCTACATCGCATTGATTTGAAGCTAAATCATGTGTTTCGCATGGATTTGAAGCTGAGCCTTCTACTTCGCATTGATTTGAAGCTAAATCATGTCTTCCGCTTGGATTTGAAGCTAACTAGATTGTTTCGCCTGCATTTGAAGCTATATCAATTATATCGCAAGTATTTGAAGCTAAATCATTTGTGTCGCATGGTTTTGAAGATAATTCGTTTGTTTTTCATGCATTTGAAGCTATTTCACTTATATCGCAAGTATTTGAAGCTAAATCATTTGTTTCGCATGAATTTTAAGCTAAGCCTTCTACATCGCATTTATTTGTAGCTAATTCATTTGTTTCGCTTGGATTTGAAGCTAAACCATGTGTTTTGCATGAATTTGAAACTAAATCATGAGTTTCCTTGAATTTCAATCTATCGCATTTGTTTCGCCTGCATTTGAAGCTATTTCATTTATATCTCAAGTATTTGAAGATATCTCATATATTTCGCATGGATTTGAAGCTAACTCGTTTGTTTTGCATGGATTTGAAGATATCTCGTTTTTTTCGACTTTATTTGAATATGTACCATCTATTTCGCAAGCATTTGAAGCTAATTCATTTGTGTCGCATGGATTTGATGCTAAGCCTTCTGCTTCGCATTGACTTGAAGCAAGAACATGTGTTACGCATGGATTTGAAGCTAAATCATGTGTTTCGCATGGATTTGAAGCTAACTCGTTTACTTCGCCTGCATTTGAATCTATATCATGCATATCACAAGTATTTAAGACTAAATCATTTGATTTGCATGGATTTGAAGCTAAGCTTTCTACATAGCATTGATTTGAAGCTAAATCATGTGTTTCCGTTGGATTTGAAGCAAACTCGTTTGTTTTGTATGCAGTTGAAGCTAAATCATTTTTATCACAATTGTCTGAAGCTAAACCATTTGTTTCACAAGAATATGAAGCTAAACCATTTGTTTCGCATGAATTTGAATCTAAATCATGTGTTTCCCATGGATTTGATGCTAAATCATGTGTTTCGCATGGATTTGCTGCTAACTCGTTTGTTTTGCATGGATTTGAAGCTATATCATTTATATCGCAAGTATTTGAAGTTAAATCATTTGTTTCGCATGGATTTGAAGCTAAGCCTTCTACTTCGCATTGATTTGAAACTAAATCATGTGTTTCGCTTGGATTTGATGCTAACTCGTTTGTTTCGCCTGCATTGCAGCTATATCATTTATATCGCAAGTATATGAAGCTAAACCATGTGTTTCGCTTGGATTTGAAGCTAAATCATGTGTTTCGCATGGATTTGGTACTAACTCGTTTCTTTCGCCTGCATTTGAAGCTATATCAATTATATCGCAAGTATTTGAAACTAAATCATGTGTTTCGCTTGGATTTGAAGCTACGCCCTCTACTTCGCATTGATTTGAAGCTAAATCATGTGTTTCGCCTGGATTTGAAGCTGACTCGTTTGTTTCCCCTGCATTTGGAGCTAAATCATGTTTATCACAAGTATCTGAATCTGAACCATTTGTTTCGCAAGAATATGAAGCTAAACCATGTGTTGCGCATTGATTTGAAGCTAACTCGTTTGTTTCGCATGCAGTTGAAGGTAAATCCTGTATACCACAAGAATTTGAAGCATAACCATTTGTTTCACATTGATTTGATGCTAAGCCTTCAACTTCGCATTGGTTTGAAGCTAAATCATTTGTTTCCCTTGGATTTTAAGCTAACGCGATTGTTTCGCCTGCGTTTGAAGCTATATGATGTATATCACAAGTATTTGAAGCAAAATCATTTGATTCGCATGGATTTGAAGCTAAGCCTTCTACTTCGCATTGATTTGAAGCAGAATCATGTGTTTCGCATGGATTTGAAGCTAACTCGTTTGTTTCGCCTGCATTAGAAGCTATATCATTTATATCGCAAGTATGTGAAGCTAAATCATTTGTTTCGCATGGATTTGAAGCCAAATCATTTGTTTCGCATGGGTTTGGAGCTAACTCGTTACTTACTCCTGTATTTGAAGCTATATCACTTATATCCGAAGTATCTGAAGCTAAATCATTCGTGTCGCATGCATTTGAAGCTAAACCTTCTAAATCGCATTGATTTGAAGCTAAATCATGTGTTTCGCATGGACTTGATGCTAACTCGTTTGTTTCGCCTGCATTTGAAGCTATATCACTTCTATTGCAGGTATTTGAAGCTAAATCATTTGTGTCGCATGGATTTGTAGCTAAGCCTTTTACTTCGCATTGAGTTGAAACTAAAGCATGTGTTTCGCTTTGATTTGAAGCTAACTCGTTTGTTTCGCCTGCATTTGAAGCTATATCGATTATATCGCAAGTATTTGAAACTAAATCATTTGTGTCGCATGGCTTTGAAAATAAGCCTTATACTTTGCATTAATTTGAAGGTAAATCATGTGTTTCGCTTGGATTTGAAGGTAACACGTTAGTTTCGCCTGCATTTGAAGCTAAATCATGTTTATCACAAGTATCTGAATCTAAACCATTTGTTTCGCAAGAATATGAAGCTAAACCATGTGTTTCGCATGAATTTGAAGCTAAATCATATGTTTCGCACAGATTTGAAGCTAACTCGTTTGTTTCGCATGCAGTTGAAGCTAAATCATGTTTACCACAAGTATCTGAAGCTAAACCACTTGTTTCGCAAGAATATGAAGCTAAACCATGTGCATCGCATTGATTTGAAGCTAAATCATGTGTTCCGCATGGATTTGAAGATAACTCGTTTGTTTGGCATGCAGTTGAAGCTAAATCAAGTATATCACAAACATTTGAATTTAAACCATTTGTTTCGCAAGAATATGAAGCTAGACCATGTGTTTCGCATTGATTTGAAGCTAAATCATGCGTTTCGCATGGATTTGAAGCTAACTCGTTTGTTTCGCATGCAGTTGAACGTAAATCATATATACCACAAGTATTTAAAGCTAAACCATTTATTTCGCATTGATTTGATGCTATGACTTCAACTTCGCATTGATTTGAAGCTAAATCATTTGTTTCCCTTGCATTTGAAGCTAACGCAATTGTTTCGCATGCAGTTGATGCTAAATCATGTTTATCACAAGTATCTGCAGCAAAATCATTTGTTTCGCATGGATTTGAAGCTAAGCCTTCTACTTCACATTGATTTGAAACTAAATCATATGTTCCGCTTGGATTTCAAGCTAACTCTTTTTTTTTACTGCATTTGAAGCTATATGAATTATATCGCAAGTATTTGAAGCTAAATCATTTGTGTCGCATGGCTTTGAAGATAAGCCTTCTACTTTGCATTAATTTGAAGGTAAATCATGCGTTTCGCTTGGATTTGAAGGTAACTCGTATGTTTCGCCTGCATTTGAAGCTAAATCATGTCTATCACAAGTATCTGAATCTAAACCATTTGTTTCGCAAGGATATGAACTATACCATGTGTTTCGCATGAATTTGAAGCTAAATCATGTGTTTCGCAAAGATTTGAAGCTAACTCGTTTGTTTCGCCTGCATTTGAAGCTATATCAATTATATCGCAAGTATTTGAAGCTAAATCATTTGTGTCACATGGCTTTGAACATAAGTCTTCTACTTTGCATGAATTTGAAGGTAAATCATGTGTTTCGCTTAAATTTGAAGGTAACTCGTTTGTTTCGCCTGCATTTGAAGCTATATCATTTATATCGCAAGTATGTGAAGCTAAATCATTTGTTTCCCATGGAGTTGAAGCTTAGCCTTCTACTTCGCATTGATTTGAAACTAAATCGTGTGTTTCGCTTGGATTTGAAGCTAACTCGTTTGTTTCGCCTGCATTTGATGATATATCAATTATATCGCAAGTATTGGAATCTAAGTCATTTGTCTCGCACGGATTTGTAGCTAAACCTTCTGCATCGCATTGATTTGAAACTGAATCAAGTTTTTCGCTTGGATTTGAATCTAACTCGTTTGTTTCCCTTGCATTTGAAGCTAACTCGATTGTTTCGCATGCAGTTGAAGCTAAATCATGTTTATCACAAGTATCTGAAGCTAAACCACTTGTTTCGCAAGAATATGAAGCTAACCCATGTGTTTCGCATTGTTTTGAAGCTAAATCATGTCTTCCGCATGGATTTGAAATTAACTCGTTTGTTTCGCTTGCATTTGAAGCTGAATCATGTATATCACAATCATTTGAAGTTAAACCATTTGTTTCGCATGGATTTGAAGTTACGCCTTCTACTTAGCATTGATTTGAAGCTAAATCATGTGTTTCGCATGGATTTGAAGCTAACTCGTTTGTTTCGCCTGCATTTGAAGCTATATCATTTATATCGCAGGTATCTGAAGATAAATCATTTGTTTCTCATGGATTTGAAGCTAAACCATCTACATCGCATTGACTTGAAACTGAATCAAGTTGTTCGCTTGGATTTGAATCTAACTCGTTTGTTTCGCCTGCATTTGAAGCTAACTCGTTTGATTCGTCTGCATTTGAAGCTATATCACTGATATCGTAAGTATCAGAAGCTAAATCATTTGTGTCGCATGGATTTGAAGCTAAACCTTCTATATCGCATTGATTTGAAGCTAAATCTTGTGTACTGCATGGGTTTGAAGCTAAACCTTCTACATAGCATTGATTTACAGCTAAATCATGTGTTACGCATGGATGTGAAGCTATCTCGTTTGTTTCGCCTGCATTTTAAGCTATATCAATTATATGGCAAGTATTTGAAGCTGAATCATTTGTGTCGCGTGGCTTTGATGATAAGCCATCTACTTCGCATTAATTTGAAGGTAAATCATGTGTCTCGCTTGGATTTGTAGCTAACTCGTTTGTTCGGCCTGCATATGAGGCTATATCATGTACATGACAAGCATTTGAAGCTCAATCATTTGATTCGCATGGATTCGAAGCTAAGCCTTCTACTTCTCATTGTTTTGGATCTAAATCATGTGTTTGGCTTGGATTTTATGCTAAATCGTTTGTTTTGCTTGCAGTTGAAGCTAAATCATGTATACCACAAGTATTTGAAGCTAAACCATTTGTTTCACATGGATTTGAAGTTAAACCTTCTACTTCGCTTTGATTTGCAGCCAAATCATGTGTTTTGCATGAAATTGAAGCTAAACCTTCTACATCGCCTTGATTTGAAGCTAAACCATGTGTTTTGCATGGATTTGAAGCTAACTCGTTTGTTTCGCCTGCATTGAAAGCTGTTTCATTTATACCGCAAGTATTTGGTGGCAAATCATTTGTCTCGCCCGGATTTGAAGCTGAACCTTCTACTTCGCTTTGATTTGAAGGTAAATCATGTTTTTCGCATGGATTTGAAGCTAACTCGATTGTTCCGCCTGCATTTGAAGCTATATCATGAATATCACAAGTATTTGAAGATAAACCGATTGCTTCGCATTGATTGGAAGCTAAGCCTTTTACTTCGGATTGATTTGAAGTTATATCATGTGGTCCGCATTGATTTGAAGCTAAATCATGTGTTTCGTATGGATTTGAAGTCATCTCGTTTGTTTCGCATGCAGTCGAAGTTAAATCATGAATATCACAAGTATTTGAAGATAACCCACTTGTTTCGCAAGAATATGAAGCTAAACCATGTGCATCGCATTGATTTGAAGCTAAATCATGTGTTCCGCATGGATTTGAAGCTAACTCGTTTGTTTTGCCTGCATTTGAAGCTATATTACTTATATCGCAAGTATTTGAAGCTAAGTCATTTGATTCGCATGGATATGAAGCTAAGCCTTCTACTTCGCATCGCTTTGAAGCAAAATAATGAGTTTCGGATGGATTAGAAGCTAACCCGTTTGTATCGCCTGCATTTGGAGCTATATCATTTATATCGCAAGTATTTGAAGCTAAAACATTTGTCTCGCTTGGATTTGTAGCTAACTCGTTTGTTTCGCCTGCATTTGAAGCTATATCATTTATATCGCAAGTATGTGAAGCTAAATCATTCCTTTCGCATGGATATGAAGCTATGCCTACTACTTCGCATTGATTTGAAACTAAATCATGTGTTTCGCATGGAATTGAAGCTAAATCAAGGGGTTTCGCATGGATTTGAAACTAACTCGTTTGTTTCGCCTGCATTTGAAGGTAAATCATGTTTATCACAAGTATCTGAATCTAAATCGTTTGTTTCGCAAGAATATGAAGCTAAACCATGTGTTTCGCATGAATTTGAAACTAAATCATGTGTTTCGTACAGATTTGAAGCTAACTCGTTTGTTTCGCCTGCATTTGGAGCTATATCATTCATATCGCAAGTATTTGAAGATAAGCCTTCTACTTTGCATTAATTTGAAGGTAAATCAAGTGTTTCGCTTGGATTTGAAGGTAAATCATGTGTATTGCATGGATTTGAAGCTAAACCTTCTACATAGCATTGATTTACAGCTAAATAATGTGTTTCGCATTGAATTGGAACTAAATCATGTGTTCCGAATGGATTTGAAGCTAACACGTTTGTTTTGCCTGCATTTGAAGTTATGTAATTTATATCGCAAGTATTTGAAGCTAAATCATTTGTTTCGCATGAATTTTAAGCTAAATCATGTGTTTCCTTCTACATAGCATCGATTTGAAGCTTAATCATGTGTTTCGCATGGATTTGAAGCTAAGACGATTGTTTCGCCTGCATTTGATGCTATATCACTTATATCGCAAGTATCTCAAGCTAAATCATTTGTTCCGCATGGATTAGAAGCTAAGACATCTAGTTCGCATTGATTTGAAGCAAAATCATGAATTTCGCATGGATTCGAAGTTAACTCGTTTGTATCGCCTGCATTTGGAGCTATATTTGAAGCAAGTGTTTGAAGCTAATACATTTGTGTCGCATGGATTTGAAGCTAAACCTTCTACATAGCATTGATTTGCAGCTAAATCATGTGCTTCGCATGGATTTGAAGCTAACTCGTTTGTTTCACCTGCATTTGAAGCTATATCACCTATATTCCAAGTGTTTGAAGCTCAATCATTTGGTCCACGTGGATTTGAAGCTAAACCTTATACATCGCATTGATTTGAAGCTAAATCTTGTGTATTGCATGGATTTGAAGCTAAACCTTCTACATAGCATTGATTTACAGCTAAATAATGTGTTTCGCATTGATTTGGAACTAAATCATGTGTTCCGAATGGATTTGAAGCTAACACGTTTGTTTTGCCTGCATTTGAAGTTATGTAATTTATATCGGAAGTATTTGAAGCTAAATCATTTGTTTCGCATGAATTTTAAGCTAAATCATGTGTTTCCTTCTACATAGCATCGATTTGAAGCTTAATCATGTGTTTCGCATGGATTTGAAGCTAAGACGATTGTTTCGCCTGCATTTGATGCTATATCACTTATATCGCAAGTATCTCAAGCTAAATCATTTGTTCCGCATGGATTAGAAGCTAAGACATCTAGTTCGCAATGATTTGAAGCAAAATCATGAATTTCGCATGGATTCGAAGTTAACTCGTTTGTATCGCCTGCATTTGGAGCTATATTTGAAGCAAGTGTTTGAAGCTAAAACATTTGTGTTGCATGGATTTGAAACTAAACCTTCTACATAGCATTGATTTGCAGCTAAATCATGTGCTTCGCATGGATTTGAAGCTAACTCGTTTGTTTCACCTGCATTTGAAGCTATATCAATTATATGGCAAGTATTTGAAGCTGAATCATTTGTGTCGCGTGGCTTTGATGATAAGCCTTCTACTTCGCATTAATTTGAAGGTAAATCATGTGTCTCGCTTGGATTTGTAGCTAACTCGTTTGTTCGGCCTGCATTTGAGGCTATATCATGTATATGACAAGCATTTGAAGCTCAATCATTTGATTCGCATGGATTCGAAGCTAAGCCTTCTACTTCTCATTGTTTTGGATCCAAATCATGTGCTTGGCTTGGATTTTAAGCTAAATCGTTTGTTTTGCTTGCAGTTGAAGCTAAATCATGTATACCACAAGTATTTGAAGCTAAACCATTTGTTTCACATGGATTTGAAGTTAAACCTTCTACTTCGCTTTGATTTGCAGCCAAATCATGTGTTTTGCATGAAATTGAAGCTAAACCTTCTACATCGCCTTGATTTGAAGCTAAACCATGTGTTTTGCATGGATTTGAAGCTAACTCGTTTGATTCGCCTGCATTGAAAGCTGTTTCATTTATACCGCCAGTATTTGAAGGTAAATCATTTGTCTCGCCCGGATTTGAAGCTGAACCTTCTACTTCGCTTTGATTTGAAGGTAAATCATGTTTTTCGCATGGATTTGAAGCTAACTCGTTTGTTCCGCCTGCATTTGAAGCTATATCATGAATATCACAAGTATTTGAAGATAAACCGATTGCTTCGCATTGATTGGAAGCTAAGCCTTTTACTTCGGATTGATTTGAAGTTATATCATGTGTTCCGCATTGATTTGAAGCTAAATCGTGTGTTTCGTATGGATTTGAAGTCATCTCGTTTGTTTCGCATGCAGTCGCAGTTAAATCATGAATATCACAAGTATTTGAAGATAACCCATTTGTTTCGAAAGAATATGAAGCTAAACAATGTGTTTCGCATCGATATGAAGCTAAATCATGTGTTTCTCTTGAATTTGAAGTTAACTCGTTTTTTTCGCCTGCATTTGAAGCTACTTCATTTATACCGCTAGTATTTGAAGCTAAATCATTCGTATCGTATGGAATTGAATCTAAGCATTCTACTTCGCATTGATTTGAAGCTAAATCATGTGTTTCTCTTGCATTTTAAACTAACGCGTTTGTTTCGCATGCAGTTGAAGCTAAATCATGTTTATCACAAGTATCTGAAGCTAAACCACTTGTTTCGCAAGAATATGAAGCTAAACCATGTGCATCGCATTGATTTGAAGCTAAATCATGTGTTCCGCATGGATTTGAATATAAGCCTTCTACTTTAAATTAATTCGAAGGTAAATCATGTGTTTCGCTTGGATTTGAAGCTAACTCGTTTGTTTCGCCTGCATTTGAAGCTATATCACTTATATCGCAAGTATTTAAAGCTAAGTCATTTGATTCGCATGGATATGAAGCTAAGCCTTCTACTTCGCATTGCTTTGAAGCTAAATCATGTGTTTCGCTTGGTTTTGAAGCTAACTCGTTTGTTTCGCATGCGGTTTAAGCTAAATCAAGTTTATCACAAGTATATGAAGCTAAACCACTTGTTTTGCAAGAATATGAAACTAAACCATGTGTTTCGCTTGGATTTGAAGCTAAATCATGTGTTTCGCATAGACTTGAAGCTCCCTCGTTTGTTTCGCCTGCATTTGAAGCTATGTCAATTATATCGCAAGTATTTGAAGCTAAATCATTTGCGTCGCTTGGCTTTGAAGATAAGCCTTCTACTTTGAATTCATTTGAATGTAAATCATGTGTTTCGCTTGGATTTGAAGCTAACTCGTTTGTTTCGCCTGCAGTTGAAGCTAAATCATGTTTATCACAAGTATCTGAAGCTAAACCACTTGTTTCGCAAGAATATGAAGCTAAACCATGTGCATCGCATTGATTTGAAGCTAAATCATGTGATCCGCTTGGATTTGAAACTAACTCGTTTGTTTCGTCTGCATTTGAAGCTATATCAATATTATCGCAAGTATTTGAATCTGAATCATTTGTGTCGCATGGCTTTGAGGATAAGCCTTCTACATCGCATTGATTTGAAGCTAATTCATTTGTTTCGCTTTGATTTGAAGCTAAACCATGTGTCTCGCATGAATTTGAAACTAAATCATTTGTGTCGCATGGCTTTGAAGGTAATCCTTCCTCTTTGCATTAATTTGAAGGTAAATCATGTGTTTCGCTTGGATTTGAAGGTAACTCGTTTGTTTCGCCTGCATTTGAAGCTATATCATTTATATCGCAGGTATGTGAAGCTAAATCATTTGTTTCGCATGGATTTGAAGCTAAGCCTTCTGCTTCTCATTGATTTGAAACTAAACCATGTATATCGCTTGGATTTGAAGCTAACTCGTTTGTTTCGCCTGCATTTGAAGCTATATCATTTATATCGCAAGTATTTGAATCTGAATCATTTGTGTCGCATGGCTTTGAGGATAAGCCTTCTACTTCGCATTAATTTGAAGGTAAATCATGTGTTTCGCTTGGATTTGAAGCTAACTTGTTTGCTTCGCCAGCATTTGAAGCTAAATCAATCATATCGCAAGTATTTGAAGCAGAATCATATGTGTCGCATGGCTTTGAGGATAAGCCTTCTAATTCGCATTAATTTGAAGGTAAATCATGTGTTTCGCTTGGATTTGAAGCTAACTCGTTTATTTCGCCTGCATTTGATGCTGTATCAATTATATCGCAAGTATTTGAAGCTAAATCATTTGTGTCGCATGGCTTTGAAGCTAACTCGTTTGTTTCGCCTGCATTGAAGCTATATCACTTCTATCGCAAGTATTTGAAACTAAATCATTTGTGTCGCATGGCTTTGAAGCTAAGCCTTCTACTTCGCATTGATTTGACGCTAAATCATGTGTTTCGCACAGATTTGAAGCTAACTTGTTTGCTTCGCCAGCATTTGAAGCTAAATCAATCATATCGCAAGTATTTGAAGCAGAATCATATGTGTCGCATGGCTTTGAGGATAAGCCTTCTAATTCGCATTAATTTGAAGGTAAATCATGTGTTTCGCTTGGATTTGAAGCTAACTCGTTTATTTCGCCTGCATTTGATGCTGTATCAATTATATTGCAAGTATTTGAAGCTAAATCATTTGTGTTGCATGGCTTTGAAGATAAGCTTTCCACTTTGCATTAATGTGAAGGTAAATCATGTGTTTCGCTTGGATTTGAAGCTAAGCCTTCTACTTCGCATTGATTTGGAACTAAATCATGTGTTTCGCTTGGATTTGTAGCTAAGTTGTTTGTTTTGCATGCATTTGAAGCTAAATCAATCATATAGCAAGTATTTGAAGCAGAATAATTTGTGTCGCATGGCTTTGAGGATAAGCCTTCTACTTCGCATTAATTTGAAGGTAAGTCATGTGTTTCGCTTGGATTTGAAGCTATGTCTACTACCTCGCATTGATTTGAAACTAAATCATGTGTTTCGCATGGATTTGAAGCTAAATCATGTGTTTCGCATGGATGTGAAACTAACTCGATGTTTCGCCTGCATTTGAAGCTAAATCATGTTTATCACAAGAACCTGAATCTAAACCATTTGTTTCGCAAGAATATGAAGCTAAACCATGTGTTTCGCTTGGATTTGAAACTAACTCGTTTGTTTCGCCTGCATTTGAAGCTATATCAATAATATCGCAAGTATTTGAATCTGAATCATTTGTGTCGCATGGCTTTGAGGATAAGCCTTCTACATCGCATTGATTTGAAGCTAAATCATTTGTTTCGCTTTGATTTGAAGCTAAACCATGTGTCTCGCATGAATTTGAAACTAAATCATTTGTGTCGCATGGCTTTGAAGGTAAGCCTTCCTCTTTGCATTAATTTGAAGGTAAATCATGTGTTTCGCTTGGATTTGAAGGTAACTCGTTTGTTTCGCCTGCATTTGAAGCTAAATCAATCATATCGCAAGTATTTGAAGCAGAATCATATGTGTCGCATGGCTTTGAGGATAAGCCTTCTACTTCGCATTAATTTGAAGGTAAATCATGTGTTTCGCTTGGATTTGAAGCTAACTCGTTTGTTTCGCCTGCAGTTGAAGCTAAATCATGTTTATCACAAGTATCTGAAGCTAAACCACTTGTTTCGCAAGAATATGAAGCTAAACCATGTGCATCGCATTGATTTGAAGCTAAATCATGTGATCCGCATGGATTTGAAGCTAACTCGTTTGTTTTGCCTGCATTTGAAGTTATATCATTTATATCGCAAGTATTTGAAGCTAAATCATTTGTGTCGCATGGCTTTGAATATAAGGCTTCTACTTTACATTAATTTGAAGGTAAATCATGTGTTTCGCTTGGATTTGAAGCTAACTCGTTTATTTCGCCTGCATTTGATGCTGTATCAATTATATTGCAAGTATTTGAAGCTAAATCATTTGTGTTGCATGGCTTTGAAGATAAGCTTTCCACTTTGCATTAATGTGAAGGTAAATCATGTGTTTCGCTTGGATTTGAAGCTAAGCCTTCTACTTCGCATTGATTTGGAACTAAATCATGTGCATCGCATTGATTTGAAGCTAAATCATGTGATCCGCATGGATTTGAAGCTAACTCGTTTGTTTTGCCTGCATTTGAAGTTATATCATTTATATCGCAAGTATTTGAAGCTAAATCATTTGTGTCGCATGGCTTTGAATATAAGGCTTCTACTTTACATTAATTTGAAGGTAAATCATGTGTTTCGCTTGGATTTGAAGCTAACTCGTTTATTTCGCCTGCATTTGATGCTGTATCAATTATATTGCAAGTATTTGAAGCTAAATCATTTGTGTTGCATGGCTTTGAAGATAAGCTTTCCACTTTGCATTAATGTGAAGGTAAATCATGTGTTTCGCTTGGATTTGAAGCTAAGCCTTCTACTTCGCATTGATTTGGAACTAAATCATGTGTTTCGCTTGGATTTGTAGCTAAGTTGTTTGTTTTGCATGCATTTGAAGCTAAATCAATCATATAGCAAGTATTTGAAGCAGAATAATTTGTGTCGCATGGCTTTGAGGATAAGCCTCCTACTTCGCATTAATTTGAAGGTAAGTCATGTGTTTCGCTTGGATTTGAAGCTATGTCTACTACCTCGCATTGATTTGAAACTAAATCATGTGTTTCGCATGGATTTGAAGCTAAATCATGTGTTTCGCATGGATGTGAAACTAACTCGATGTTTCGCCTGCATTTGAAGCTAAATCATGTTTATCACAAGAACCTGAATCTAAACCATTTGTTTCGCAAGAATATGAAGCTAAACCATGTGTTTCGCTTGGATTTGAAACTAACTCGTTTGTTTCGCCTCCATTTGAAGCTATATCAATAATATCGCAAGTATTTGAATCTGAATCATTTTTGTCGCATGGCTTTGAGGATAAGCCTTCTACATCGCATTGATTTGAAGCTAAATCATTTGTTTCGCTTTGATTTGAAGCTAAACCATGTGTCTCGCATGAATTTGAAACTAAATCATTTGTGTCGCATGGCTTTGAAGGTAAGCCTTCCTCTTTGCATTAATTTGAAGGTAAATCATGTGTTTCGCTTGGATTTGAAGGTAACTCGTTTGTTTCGCCTGCATTTGAAGCTATATCATTTATATCGCAGGTATGTGAAGCTAAATCATTTGTTTCGCATGGATTTGAAGCTAAGCCTTCTGCTTCTCATTGATTTGAAACTAAACCATGTGTTTCGCTTGGATTTGAAGCTAACTCGTTTGTTTCGCCAGCATTCGAAGCTATATCAATTATATCGCAAGTATTTGAATCAGAATCATTTGTGTCGCATGGCTTTGAGGATAAGCCTTCTACTTCGCATTAATTTGAAGGTAAATCATGTGTTTCGCTTGGATTTGAAGCTAACTTGTTTGCTTCGCCTGCATTTGAAGCTAAATCAATCATATCGCAAGCATTTGAAGCAGAATCATATGTGTCGCATGGCTTTGAGGATAAGCCTTCTAATTCGCATTAATTTGAAGGTAAATCATGTGTTTCGCTTGGATTTGAAGCTAACTCGTTTGTTTCGCCTGCATTTGATGCTGTATCAATTATATCGCAAGTATTTGAAGCTAAATCATTTGTGTCGCATGGCTTTGAAGCTAACTCGTTTGTTTCGCCTGCATTTGAAGCTATATCATTTATATCGCAAGTATTTGAATCTGAATCATTTGTGTCGCATGGCTTTGAGGATAAGCCTTCTACTTCGCATTAATTTGAAGGTAAATCATGTGTTTCGCTTGGATTTGAAGCTAACTTGTTTGCTTCGCCAGCATTTGAAGCTAAATCAATCATATCGCAAGTATTTGAAGCAGAATCATATGTGTCGCATGGCTTTGAGGATAAGCCTTCTACTTCGCATTAATTTGAAGGTAAATCATGTGTTTCGCTTGGATTTGAAGCTAACTCGTTTGTTTCGCCTGCAGTTGAAGCTAAATCATGTTTATCACAAGTATCTGAAGCTAAACCACTTGTTTCGCAAGAATATGAAGCTAAACCATGTGCATCGCATTGATTTGAAGCTAAATCATGTGATCCGCATGGATTTGAAGCTAACTCGTTTGTTTTGCCTGCATTTGAAGTTATATCATTTATATCGCAAGTATTTGAAGCTAAATCATTTGTGTCGCATGGCTTTGAATATAAGGCTTCTACTTTACATTAATTTGAAGGTAAATCATGTGTTTCGCTTGGATTTGAAGCTAACTCGTTTGTTTCGCCTGCATTTGAAGCTATATTACTTATATCGCAAGTATTTGAAGCTAAGTCATTTGATTCGCATGGATATGAAGCTAAGCCTTCTACTTCGCATTGCTTTGAAGCAAAATAATGAGTTTCGGATGGATTAGAAGCTAACTCGTTTGTATCGCCTGCATTTGGAGCTATATCATTTATATCGCAAGTATTTGAAGCTAAAACATTTGTGTCGCATGGATTTGAAGCTAAACCTTCTACATAGCATTGATTTGCAGCTAAATCATGTGCTTCGCATGGATTTGAAGCTAAGTCGTTTATTTCTCCTGCATTTGAAGCTATATAATTTATATCGCAGGTATCTGAACCTAAATCATTTGTGTCGCATGTATTTGAAGTTGAATCTTCTACATCGCATTGATTTGAAGCTAAGTCATGTGTTTCGCTTGGATATGAAGCAAACTCGTTTGTTTCGTCTGCACTTGAAGCTATATCACTCGTATCGCAAGTATTTGATGAAAAATCACTTGTTTCGCATGGATTTGAAGCTAAGACATCTAGTTCGCATTGATTTGGAACTAAAACATGTGTTCCGAATGGATTTGAAGCTAACACGTTTGTTTTGCCTGTATTTGAAGTTATGTAATTTATATCGCAAGTATTTGAAGCTAAATCATTTGTTTCGCATGAATTTTAAGCTAAGACATCTAGTTCGCATTGATTTGAAGCAAAATCATGAATTTCGCATGGATTCGAAGTTAACTCGTTTGTATCGCCTGCATTTGGAGCTATATTTGAAGCAAGTGTTTGAAGCTAAAACATTTGTGTCGCATGGATTTGAAGCTAAACCTTCTACATAGCATTGATTTGCAGCTAAATCATGTGCTTCGCATGGATTTGATGCTAACTCGTTTGTTTCGCCTGCATTTGAAGCTATATCAATTATATGGCAAGTATTTGAAGCTGAATCATTTGTGTCGCGTGGCTTTGATGATAAGCCTTCTACTTCGCATTAATTTGAAGGTAAATCATGTGTCTCGCTTGGATTTGTAGCTAACTCGTTTGTTTCGCCTGCAATTTGAAGCTATATCATTTATATCGCAAGTATGTGAAGCTAAATCATTTGTTTCGCATGGATATGAAGCTATGCCTACTACTTCGCATTGATTTGAAACTAAATCATGTGTTTCGCATGGAATTGAAGCTAAATCAAGGGGTTTCGCATGGATTTGAAACTAACTCGTTTGTTTCGCCTGCATTTGAAGCTAAATCATGTTTATCACAAGCATCTGAAGCTAAACCACATGTTTCGCAAGAATATGAAGCTAAACCACGTGTTTCGCATTGATTTGAAGCTAAATCATGTCTTCCGCATGGATTTGAAGGTAACTCGTTTGTTCGCCTGCATTTGAAGCTATATCATTTATATCGCAAGTATGTGAAGCTAAATCATTTGTTTCGCATGGATTTGAAGCTAAGCTTTCTACTTCGCATTGATTTGAAGCAAAATCATGTGTTTCGCTTGGATTTGAAGCTAACTCGCTTGTTTCGCCTCCATTTGAAGCTACATCATTTACATTCGCAAGTATTTGAAACCAAATCAGTTGTTTCACATTGATTTGAAGCTAAGCTTTCTCCTTCGCTTTGATTTGAAGCTAAATCATGTGTTTCGCATGGATTTGAAGCTAAATCATGTGTTTCGCACAGATTTGAAGCTAACTCGTTTGTTTCGCCTGCATTTGGAGCTATATCAATTATATCGCAAGTATTTGAATCTAAATCATTTGTGTCGCATGGCTGTAAAGATAAGCCTTCTACATCGCATTGATTTGAAGCTAAATCATTTGTTTCGCTTTGATTTGAAGCTAAACCATGTGTCTCGCATGAATTTGAAAATAAATCATTTGTGTCGCATGGCTTTGAAGGTAATCCTTCCTCTTTGCATTAATTTGAAGGTAAATCAGGTGTTTCGCTTGGATTTGAAGGTAACTCGTTTGTTTCGCCTGCATTTGAAGCTATATCATTTATATCGCAGGTATGTGAAGCTAAATCATTTGTTTCGCATGGATTTGAAGCTAAGCCTTCTGCTTCTCATTGATTTGAAACTAAACCATGTGTTTCGCTTGGATTTGAAGCTAACTCGTTTGTTTCGCCTGCATTTGAAGCTATATCAATTATATGGCAAGTATTTGAAGCTGAATCATTTGTGTCGCGTGGCTTTGATGATAAGCCTTCTACTTCGCATTAATTTGAAGGTAAATCATGTGTCTCGCTTGGATTTGTAGCTAACTCGTTTGTTTCGCCTGCAATTTGAAGCTATATCATTTATATCGCAAGTATGTGAAGCTAAATCATTTGTTTCGCATGGATATGAAGCTATGCCTACTACTTCGCATTGATTTGAAACTAAATCATGTGTTTCGCATGGAATTGAAGCTAAATCAAGGGGTTTCGCATGGATTTGAAACTAACTCGTTTGTTTCGCCTGCATTTGAAGCTAAATCATGTTTATCACAAGCATCTGAAGCTAAACCACATGTTTCGCAAGAATATGAAGCTAAACCACGTGTTTCGCATTGATTTGAAGCTAAATCATGTCTTCCGCATGGATTTGAAGGTAACTCGTTTGTTCGCCTGCATTTGAAGCTATATCATTTATATCGCAAGTATGTGAAGCTAAATCATTTGTTTCGCATGGATTTGAAGCTAAGCTTTCTACTTCGCATTGATTTGAAGCAAAATCATGTGTTTCGCTTGGATTTGAAGCTAACTCGCTTGTTTCGCCTCCATTTGAAGCTACATCATTTACATTCGCAAGTATTTGAAACCAAATCAGTTGTTTCACATTGATTTGAAGCTAAGCTTTCTCCTTCGCTTTGATTTGAAGCTAAATCATGTGTTTCGCATGGATTTGAAGCTAAATCATGTGTTTCGCACAGATTTGAAGCTAACTCGTTTGTTTCGCCTGCATTTGGAGCTATATCAATTATATCGCAAGTATTTGAATCTAAATCATTTGTGTCGCATGGCTGTAAAGATAAGCCTTCTACATCGCATTGATTTGAAGCTAAATCATTTGTTTCGCTTTGATTTGAAGCTAAACCATGTGTCTCGCATGAATTTGAAAATAAATCATTTGTGTCGCATGGCTTTGAAGGTAATCCTTCCTCTTTGCATTAATTTGAAGGTAAATCAGGTGTTTCGCTTGGATTTGAAGGTAACTCGTTTGTTTCGCCTGCATTTGAAGCTATATCATTTATATCGCAGGTATGTGAAGCTAAATCATTTGTTTCGCATGGATTTGAAGCTAAGCCTTCTGCTTCTCATTGATTTGAAACTAAACCATGTGTTTCGCTTGGATTTGAAGCTAACTCGTTTGTTTCGCCTGCATTTGAAGCTATATCATTTATATCGCAAGTATTTGAATCTGAATCATTTGTGTCGCATGGCTTTGAGGATAAGCCTTCTACTTCGCATTAATTTGAAGGTAAATCATGTGTTTCGCTTGGATTTGAAGCTAACTTGTTTGCTTCGCCAGCATTTGAAGCTAAATCAATCATATCGCAAGTATTTGAAGCAGAATCATATATGTCGCATGGCTTTGAGGATAAGCCTTCTAATTCGCATTAATTTGAAGGTAAATTATGTGTTTCGCTTGGATTTGAAGCTAACTCGTTTATTTCGCCTGCATTTGATGCTGTATCAATTATATCGCAAGTATTTGAAGCTAAATCATTTGTGTCGCATGGCTTTGAAGCTAACTCGTTTGTTTCGCCTGCATTGAAGCTATATCACTTCTATCGCAAGTATTTGAAACTAAATCATTTGTGTCGCATGGCTTTGAAGCTAAGCCTTCTACTTCGCATTGATTTGACGCTAAATCATGTGTTTCGCACAGATTTGAAGCTAACTTGTTTGCTTCGCCAGCATTTGAAGCTAAATCAATCATGTCGCAAGTATTTGAAGCAGAATCATATGTGTCGCATGGCTTTGAGGATAAGCCTTCTAATTCGCATTAATTTGAAGGTAAATCATGTGTTTCGCTTGCATTTGAAGCTAACTCGTTTATTTCGCCTGCATTTGATGCTGTATCAATTATATTGCAAGTATTTGAAGCTAAATCATTTGTGTTGCATGGCATTGAAGATAAGCCTTCCACTTTGCATTAATGTGAAGGTAAATCATGTGTTTCGCTTGGATTTGAAGCTAAGCCTTCTACTTCGCATTGATTTGGAACTAAATCATGTGTTTCGCTTGGATTTGTAGCTAAGTTGTTTGTTTTGCATGCATTTGAAGCTAAATCAATCATATAGCAAGTATTTGAAGCAGAATAATTTGTGTCGCATGGCTTTGAGGATAAGCCTTCTACTTCGCATTAATTTGAAGGTAAGTCATGTGTTTCGCTTGGATTTGAAGCTATGTCTACTACCTCGCATTGATTTGAAACTAAATCATGTGTTTCGCATGGATTTGAAGCTAAATCATGTGTTTCGCATGGATGTGAAACTAACTCGATGTTTCGCCTGCATTTGAAGCTAAATCATGTTTATCACAAGAACCTGAATCTAAACCATTTGTTTCGCAAGAATATGAAGCTAAACCATGTGTTTCGCTTGGATTTGAAACTAACTCGTTTGTTTCGCCTGCATTTGAAGCTATATCAATAATATCGCAAGTATTTGAATCTGAATCATTTGTGTCGCATGGCTTTGAGGATAAGCCTTCTACATCGCATTGATTTGAAGCTAAATCATTTGTTTCGCTTTGATTTGAAGCTAAACCATGTGTCTCGCATGAATTTGAAACTAAATCATTTGTGTCGCATGGCTTTGAAGGTAAGCCTTCCTCTTTGCATTAATTTGAAGGTAAATCATGTGTTTCGCTTGGATTTGAAGGTAACTCGTTTGTTTCGCCTGCATTTGAAGCTATATCATTTATATCGCAGGTATGTGAAGCTAAATCATTTGTTTCGCATGGATTTGAAGCTAAGCCTTCTGCTTCTCATTGATTTGAAACTAAACCATGTGTTTCGCTTGGATTTGAAGCTAACTCGTTTGTTTCGCCAGCATTTGAAGCTATATCAATTATATCGCAAGTATTTGAATCAGAATCATTTGTGTCGCATGGCTTTGAGGATAAGCCTTCTACTTCGCATTAATTTGAAGGTAAATCATGTGTTTCGCTTGGATTTGAAGCTAACTTGTTTGCTTCGCCTGCATTTGAAGCTAAATCAATCATATCGCAAGCATTTGAAGCAGAATCATATGTGTCGCATGGCTTTGAGGATAAGCCTTCTAATTCGCATTAATTTGAAGGTAAATCATGTGTTTCGCTTGGATTTGAAGCTAACTCGTTTGTTTCGCCTGCATTTGATGCTGTATCAATTATATCGCAAGTATTTGAAGCTAAATCATTTGTGTCGCATGGCTTTGAAGCTAACTCGTTTGTTTCGCCTGCATTGAAGCTATATCACTTCTATCGCAAGTATGTGAAACTAAATCATTTGTGTCGCATGGATATGAAGCTATGCCTACTACTTCGCATTGATTTGTAACTAAACCATGTGTTTCGCATGGATTTGAAGGTAAATCATGTGTTTCGCATGGATTTGAAACTAACTCGTTTGTTTCGCCTGCATTTGAAGCTAAATCATGTTTATCACAAGTATCTGAATCTAAACCATTTGTTTCGCAAGAATATGAAGCTAAACCATGTGTTTCGCTTGGATTTGAAACTAACTCGTTTGTTTCGCCTGCATTTGAAGCTATATCAATAATATCGCAAGTATTTGAATCTGAATCATTTGTGTCGCATGGCTTTGAGGATAAGCCTTCTACATCGCATTGATTTGAAGCTAAATCATTTGTTTCGCTTTGATTTGAAGCTAAACCATGTGTCTCGCATGAATTTGAAACTAAATCATTTGTGTCGCATGGCTTTGAAGGTAATCCTTCCTCTTTGCATTAATTTGAAGGTAACTCGTTTGTTTCGCCTGCATTTGAAGCTATATCATTTATATCGCAGGTATGTGAAGCTAAATCATTTGTTTCGCATGGATTTGAAGCTAAGCCTTCTGCTTCTCATTGATTTGAAACTAAACCATGTGTTTCGCTTGGATTTGAAGCTAACTCGTTTGTTTCGCCTGCATTTGAAGCTATATCATTTATATCGCAAGTATTTGAATCTGAATCATTTGTGTCGCATGGCTTTGAGGATAAGCCTTCTACTTCGCATTAATTTGAAGGTAAATCATGTGTTTCGCTTGGATTTGAAGCTAACTCGTTTGTTTCGCCTGCATTTGATGCTGTATCAATTATATCGCAAGTATTTGAAGCTAAATCATTTGTGTCGCATGGCTTTGAAGCTAACTCGTTTGTTTCGCCTGCATTTGAAGCTATATCATTTATATCGCAAGTATTTGAATCTGAATCATTTGTGTCGCATGGCTTTGAGGATAAGCCTTCTACTTCGCATTAATTTGAAGGTAAATCATGTGTTTCGCTTGGATTTGAAGCTAACTTGTTTGCTTCGCCAGCATTTGAAGCTAAATCAATCATATCGCAAGTATTTGAAGCAGAATCATATGTGTCGCATGGCTTTGAGGATAAGCCTTCTACTTCGCATTAATTTGAAGGTAAATCATGTGTTTCGCTTGGATTTGAAGCTAACTCGTTTGTTTCGCCTGCAGTTGAAGCTAAATCATGTTTATCACAAGTATCTGAAGCTAAACCACTTGTTTCGCAAGAATATGAAGCTAAACCATGTGCATCGCATTGATTTGAAGCTAAATCATGTGATCCGCATGGATTTGAAGCTAACTCGTTTGTTTTGCCTGCATTTGAAGTTATATCATTTATATCGCAAGTATTTGAAGCTAAATCATTTGTGTCGCATGGCTTTGAATATAAGGCTTCTACTTTACATTAATTTGAAGGTAAATCATGTGTTTCGCTTGGATTTGAAGCTAACTCGTTTGTTTCGCCTGCATTTGAAGCTATATTACTTATATCGCAAGTATTTGAAGCTAAGTCATTTGATTCGCATGGATATGAAGCTAAGCCTTCTACTTCGCATTGCTTTGAAGCAAAATAATGAGTTTCGGATGGATTAGAAGCTAACTCGTTTGTATCGCCTGCATTTGGAGCTATATCATTTATATCGCAAGTATTTGAAGCTAAAACATTTGTGTCGCATGGATTTGAAGCTAAACCTTCTACATAGCATTGATTTGCAGCTAAATCATGTGCTTCGCATGGATTTGAAGCTAAGTCGTTTATTTCTCCTGCATTTGAAGCTATATAACTTATATCGCAGGTATCTGAACCTAAATCATTTGTGTCGCATGTATTTGAAGTTGAATCTTCTACATCGCATTGATTTGAAGCTAAGTCATGTGTTTCGCTTGGATATGAAGCAAACTCGTTTGTTTCGTCTGCACTTGAAGCTATATCACTTGTATCGCAAGTATTTGAAGAAAAATCACTTGTTTCGCATGGATTTGAAGCTAATACATATAGTTCGCATTGATTTGGAACTAAAACATGTGTTCCGAATGGATTTGAAGCTAACACGTTTGTTTTGCCTGTATTTGAAGTTATGTAATTTATATCGCAAGTATTTGAAGCTAAATCATTTGTTTCGCACGAATTTTAAGCTAAGACATCTAGTTCGCATTGATTTGAAGCAAAATCATGAATTTCGCATGGATTCGAAGTTAACTCGTTTGTATCGCCTGCATTTGGAGCTATATTTGAAGCAAGTGTTTGAAGCTAAAACATTTGTGTCGCATGGATTTGAAGCTAAACCTTCTACATAGCATTGATTTGCAGCTAAATCATGTGCTTCGCATGGATTTGAAGCTAACTCGTTTGTTTCGCCTGCATTTGAAGCTATATCAATTATATGGCAAGTATTTGAAGCTGAATCATTTGTGTCGCGTGGCTTTGATGATAAGCCTTCTACTTCGCATTAATTTGAAGGTAAATCATGTGTCTCGCTTGGATTTGTAGCTAACTCGTTTGTTTCGCCTGCATTTGAAGCTATATCATTTATATCGCAAGTATGTGAAGCTAAATCATTTGTTTCGCATGGATATGAAGCTATGCCTACTACTTCGCATTGATTTGAAACTAAATCATGTGTTTCGCATGGAATTGAAGCTAAATCAAGGGGTTTCGCATGGATTTGAAACTAACTCGTTTGTTTCGCCTGCATTTGAAGCTAAATCATGTTTATCACAAGCATCTGAAGCTAAACCACATGTTTCGCAAGAATATGAAGCTAAACCACGTGTTTCGCATTGATTTGAAGCTAAATCATGTCTTCCGCATGGATTTGAAGGTAACTCGTTTGTTCGCCTGCATTTGAAGCTATATCATTTATATCGCAAGTATGTGAAGCTAAATCATTTGTTTCGCATGGATTTGAAGCTAAGCTTTCTACTTCGCATTGATTTGAAGCAAAATCATGTGTTTCGCTTGGATTTGAAGCTAAGCCTTCTACTTCGCATTGATTTGAAGCTAAATCATGTGTTTCGCATGGATTTGAAGCTAACTCGCTTGTTTCGCCTCCATTTGAAGCTACATCATTTACATTCGCAAGTATTTGAAACCAAATCAGTTGTTTCACATTGATTTGAAGCTAAGCTTTCTCCTTCGCTTTGATTTGAAGCTAAATCATGTGTTTCGCATGGATTTGAAGCTAAATCATGTGTTTCGCACAGATTTGAAGCTAACTCGTTTGTTTCGCCTGCATTTGGAGCTATATCAATTATATCGCAAGTATTTGAATCTAAATCATTTGTGTCGCATGGCTGTGAAGATAAGCCTTCTACATCGCATTGATTTGAAGCTAAATCATTTGTTTCGCTTTGATTTGAAGCTAAACCATGTGTCTCGCATGAATTTGAAACTAAATCATTTGTGTCGCATGGCTTTGAAGGTAATCCTTCCTCTTTGCATTAATTTGAAGGTAAATCATGTGTTTCGCTTGGATTTGAAGGTAACTCGTTTGTTTCGCCTGCATTTGAAGCTATATCATTTATATCGCAAGTATTTGAATCTGAATCATTTGTGTCGCATGGCTTTGAGGATAAGCCTTCTACTTCGCATTAATTTGAAGGTAAATCATGTGTTTCGCTTGGATTTGAAGCTAACTTGTTTGCTTCGCCAGCATTTGAAGCTAAATCAATCATATCGCAAGTATTTGAAGCAGAATCATATATGTCGCATGGCTTTGAGGATAAGCCTTCTAATTCGCATTAATTTGAAGGTAAATTATGTGTTTCGCTTGGATTTGAAGCTAACTCGTTTATTTCGCCTGCATTTGATGCTGTATCAATTATATCGCAAGTATTTGAAGCTAAATCATTTGTGTCGCATGGCTTTGAAGCTAACTCGTTTGTTTCGCCTGCATTGAAGCTATATCACTTCTATCGCAAGTATTTGAAACTAAATCATTTGTGTCGCATGGCTTTGAAGCTAAGCCTTCTACTTCGCATTGATTTGACGCTAAATCATGTGTTTCGCACAGATTTGAAGCTAACTTGTTTGCTTCGCCAGCATTTGAAGCTAAATCAATCATATCGCAAGTATTTGAAGCAGAATCATATGTGTCGCATGGCTTTGAGGATAAGCCTTATAATTCGCATTAATTTGAAGGTAAATCATGTGTTTCGCTTGGATTTGAAGCTAACTCGTTTATTTCGCCTGCATTTGATGCTGTATCAATTATATTGCAAGTATTTGAAGCTAAATCATTTGTGTTGCATGGCATTGAAGATAAGCCTTCCACTTTGCATTAATGTGAAGGTAAATCATGTGTTTCGCTTGGATTTGAAGCTAAGCCTTCTACTTCGCATTGATTTGGAACTAAATCATGTGTTTCGCTTGGATTTGTAGCTAAGTTGTTTGTTTTGCATGCATTTGAAGCTAAATCAATCATATAGCAAGTATTTGAAGCAGAATAATTTGTGTCGCATGGCTTTGAGGATAAGCCTTCTACTTCGCATTAATTTGAAGGTAAGTCATGTGTTTCGCTTGGATTTGAAGCTATGTCTACTACCTCGCATTGATTTGAAACTAAATCATGTGTTTCGCATGGATTTGAAGCTAAATCATGTGTTTCGCATGGATGTGAAACTAACTCGATGTTTCGCCTGCATTTGAAGCTAAATCATGTTTATCACAAGAACCTGAATCTAAACCATTTGTTTCGCAAGAATATGAAGCTAAACCATGTGTTTCGCTTGGATTTGAAACTAACTCGTTTGTTTCGCCTGCATTTGAAGCTATATCAATTATATCGCAAGTATTTGAATCTGAATCATTTGTGTCGCATGGCTTTGAGGATAAGCCTTCTACATCGCATTGATTTGAAGCTAAATCATTTGCTTCGCTTTGATTTGAAGCTAAACCATGTGTCTCGCATGAATTTGAAACTAAATCATTTGTGTCGCATGGCTTTGAAGGTAAGCCTTCCTCTTTGCATTAATTTGAAGGTAAATCATGTGTTTCGCTTGGATTTGAAGGTAACTCGTTTGTTTCGCCTGCATTTGAAGCTATATCATTTATATCGCAGGTATGTGAAGCTAAATCATTTGTTTCGCATGGATTTGAAGCTAAGCCTTCTGCTTCTCATTGATTTGAAACTAAACCATGTGTTTCGCTTGGATTTGAAGCTAACTCGTTTGTTTCGCCAGCATTTGAAGCTATATCAATTATATCGCAAGTATTTGAATCTGAATCATTTGTGTCGCATGGCTTTGAGGATAAGCCTTCTACTTCGCATTAATTTGAAGGTAAATCATGTGTTTCGCTTGGATTTGAAGCTAACTTGTTTGCTTCGCCTGCATTTGAAGCTAAATCAATCATATCGCAAGCATTTGAAGCAGAATCATATGTGTCGCATGGCTTTGAGGATAAGCCTTCTAATTCGCATTAATTTGAAGGTAAATCATGTGTTTCGCTTGGATTTGAAGCTAACTCGTTTGTTTCGCCTGCGTTTGATGCTGTATCAATTATATCGCAAGTATTTGAAGCTAAATCATTTGTGTCGCATGGCTTTGAAGCTAACTCGTTTGTTTCGCCTGCATTGAAGCTATATCACTTCTATCGCAAGTATTTGAAACTAAATCATTTGTGTCGCATGGCTTTGAAGCTAAGCCTTCTACTTCGCATTAATTTGAAGGTAAATCATGTGTTTCGCTTGGATTTGAAGCTAACTCGTTTGTTTCGCCTGCATTTGAAGCTATATCATTTATATCGCAAGTATGTGAAACTAAATCATTTGTTTCGCATGGATATGAAGCTATGCCTACTACTTCGCATTGATTTGTAACTAAACCATGTGTTTCGCATGGATTTGAAGGTAAATCATGTGTTTCGCATGGATTTGAAACTAACTCGTTTGTTTCGCCTGCATTTGAAGCTATATCATTTATATCGCAAGTATTTGAATCTGAATCATTTGTGTCGCATGGCTTTGAGGATAAGCCTTCTACTTCGCATTAATTTGAAGGTAAATCATGTGTTTCGCTTGGATTTGAAGCTAACTTGTTTGCTTCGCCAGCATTTGAAGCTAAATCAATCATATCGCAAGTATTTGAAGCAGAATCATATGTGTCGCATGGCTTTGAGGATAAGCCTTCTAATTCGCATTAATTTGAAGGTAAATCATGTGTTTCGCTTGGATTTGAAGCTAACTCGTTTGTTTCGCCTGCATTTGATGCTGTATCAATTATATCGCAAGTATTTGAAGCTAAATCATTTGTGTTGCATGGCTTTGAAGATAAGCCTTCCACTTTGCATTAATGTGAAGGTAAATCATGTGTTTCGCTTGGATTTGAAGCTAAGCCTTCTACTTCGCATTGATTTGGAACTAAATCATGTGTTTCGCTTGGATTTGTAGCTAAGTTGTTTGTTTTGCATGCATTTGAAGCTAAATCAATCATATAGCAAGTATTTGAAGCAGAATAATTTGTGTCGCATGGCTTTGAGGATAAGCCTTCTACTTCGCATTAATTTGAAGGTAAGTCATGTGTTTCGCTTGGATTTGAAGCTATGTCTACTACCTCGCATTGATTTGAAACTAAATCATGTGTTTCGCATGGATTTGAAGCTAAATCATGTGTTTCGCATGGATGTGAAACTAACTCGATGTTTCGCCTGCATTTGAAGCTAAATCATGTTTATCACAAGAACCTGAATCTAAACCATTTGTTTCGCAAGAATATGAAGCTAAACCATGTGTTTCGCTTGGATTTGAAACTAACTCGTTTGTTTCGCCTGCATTTGAAGCTATATCAATAATATCGCAAGTATTTGAATCTGAATCATTTGTGTCGCATGGCTTTGAGGATAAGCCTTCTACATCGCATTGATTTGAAGCTAAATCATTTGTTTCGCTTTGATTTGAAGCTAAAGCATGTGTCTCGCATGAATTTGAAACTAAATCATTTGTGTCGCATGGCTTTGAAGGTAATCCTTCCTCTTTGCATTAATTTGAAGGTAAATCATGTGTTTCGCTTGGATTTGAAGGTAACTCGTTTGTTTCGCCTGCATTTGAAGCTATATCATTTATATCGCAGGTATGTGAAGCTAAATCATTTGTTTCGCATGGATTTGAAGCTAAGCCTTCTGCTTCTCATTGATTTGAAACTAAACCATGTGTTTCGCTTGGATTTGAAGCTAAATCAATCATATCGCAAGTATTTGAAGCAGAATCATATGTGTCGCATGGCTTTGAGGATAAGCCTTATAATTCGCATTAATTTGAAGGTAAATCATGTGTTTCGCTTGGATTTGAAGCTAACTCGTTTATTTCGCCTGCATTTGATGCTGTATCAATTATATTGCAAGTATTTGAAGCTAAATCATTTGTGTTGCATGGCATTGAAGATAAGCCTTCCACTTTGCATTAATGTGAAGGTAAATCATGTGTTTCGCTTGGATTTGAAGCTAAGCCTTCTACTTCGCATTGATTTGGAACTAAATCATGTGTTTCGCTTGGATTTGTAGCTAAGTTGTTTGTTTTGCATGCATTTGAAGCTAAATCAATCATATAGCAAGTATTTGAAGCAGAATAATTTGTGTCGCATGGCTTTGAGGATAAGCCTTCTACTTCGCATTAATTTGAAGGTAAGTCATGTGTTTCGCTTGGATTTGAAGCTATGTCTACTACCTCGCATTGATTTGAAACTAAATCATGTGTTTCGCATGGATTTGAAGCTAAATCATGTGTTTCGCATGGATGTGAAACTAACTCGATGTTTCGCCTGCATTTGAAGCTAAATCATGTTTATCACAAGAACCTGAATCTAAACCATTTGTTTCGCAAGAATATGAAGCTAAACCATGTGTTTCGCTTGGATTTGAAACTAACTCGTTTGTTTCGCCTGCATTTGAAGCTATATCAATTATATCGCAAGTATTTGAATCTGAATCATTTGTGTCGCATGGCTTTGAGGATAAGCCTTCTACATCGCATTGATTTGAAGCTAAATCATTTGCTTCGCTTTGATTTGAAGCTAAACCATGTGTCTCGCATGAATTTGAAACTAAATCATTTGTGTCGCATGGCTTTGAAGGTAAGCCTTCCTCTTTGCATTAATTTGAAGGTAAATCATGTGTTTCGCTTGGATTTGAAGGTAACTCGTTTGTTTCGCCTGCATTTGAAGCTATATCATTTATATCGCAGGTATGTGAAGCTAAATCATTTGTTTCGCATGGATTTGAAGCTAAGCCTTCTGCTTCTCATTGATTTGAAACTAAACCATGTGTTTCGCTTGGATTTGAAGCTAACTCGTTTGTTTCGCCAGCATTTGAAGCTATATCAATTATATCGCAAGTATTTGAATCTGAATCATTTGTGTCGCATGGCTTTGAGGATAAGCCTTCTACTTCGCATTAATTTGAAGGTAAATCATGTGTTTCGCTTGGATTTGAAGCTAACTTGTTTGCTTCGCCTGCATTTGAAGCTAAATCAATCATATCGCAAGCATTTGAAGCAGAATCATATGTGTCGCATGGCTTTGAGGATAAGCCTTCTAATTCGCATTAATTTGAAGGTAAATCATGTGTTTCGCTTGGATTTGAAGCTAACTCGTTTGTTTCGCCTGCGTTTGATGCTGTATCAATTATATCGCAAGTATTTGAAGCTAAATCATTTGTGTCGCATGGCTTTGAAGCTAACTCGTTTGTTTCGCCTGCATTGAAGCTATATCACTTCTATCGCAAGTATTTGAAACTAAATCATTTGTGTCGCATGGCTTTGAAGCTAAGCCTTCTACTTCGCATTAATTTGAAGGTAAATCATGTGTTTCGCTTGGATTTGAAGCTAACTCGTTTGTTTCGCCTGCATTTGAAGCTATATCATTTATATCGCAAGTATGTGAAACTAAATCATTTGTTTCGCATGGATATGAAGCTATGCCTACTACTTCGCATTGATTTGTAACTAAACCATGTGTTTCGCATGGATTTGAAGGTAAATCATGTGTTTCGCATGGATTTGAAACTAACTCGTTTGTTTCGCCTGCATTTGAAGCTATATCATTTATATCGCAAGTATTTGAATCTGAATCATTTGTGTCGCATGGCTTTGAGGATAAGCCTTCTACTTCGCATTAATTTGAAGGTAAATCATGTGTTTCGCTTGGATTTGAAGCTAACTTGTTTGCTTCGCCAGCATTTGAAGCTAAATCAATCATATCGCAAGTATTTGAAGCAGAATCATATGTGTCGCATGGCTTTGAGGATAAGCCTTCTAATTCGCATTAATTTGAAGGTAAATCATGTGTTTCGCTTGGATTTGAAGCTAACTCGTTTGTTTCGCCTGCATTTGATGCTGTATCAATTATATCGCAAGTATTTGAAGCTAAATCATTTGTGTTGCATGGCTTTGAAGATAAGCCTTCCACTTTGCATTAATGTGAAGGTAAATCATGTGTTTCGCTTGGATTTGAAGCTAAGCCTTCTACTTCGCATTGATTTGGAACTAAATCATGTGTTTCGCTTGGATTTGTAGCTAAGTTGTTTGTTTTGCATGCATTTGAAGCTAAATCAATCATATAGCAAGTATTTGAAGCAGAATAATTTGTGTCGCATGGCTTTGAGGATAAGCCTTCTACTTCGCATTAATTTGAAGGTAAGTCATGTGTTTCGCTTGGATTTGAAGCTATGTCTACTACCTCGCATTGATTTGAAACTAAATCATGTGTTTCGCATGGATTTGAAGCTAAATCATGTGTTTCGCATGGATGTGAAACTAACTCGATGTTTCGCCTGCATTTGAAGCTAAATCATGTTTATCACAAGAACCTGAATCTAAACCATTTGTTTCGCAAGAATATGAAGCTAAACCATGTGTTTCGCTTGGATTTGAAACTAACTCGTTTGTTTCGCCTGCATTTGAAGCTATATCAATAATATCGCAAGTATTTGAATCTGAATCATTTGTGTCGCATGGCTTTGAGGATAAGCCTTCTACATCGCATTGATTTGAAGCTAAATCATTTGTTTCGCTTTGATTTGAAGCTAAAGCATGTGTCTCGCATGAATTTGAAACTAAATCATTTGTGTCGCATGGCTTTGAAGGTAATCCTTCCTCTTTGCATTAATTTGAAGGTAAATCATGTGTTTCGCTTGGATTTGAAGGTAACTCGTTTGTTTCGCCTGCATTTGAAGCTATATCATTTATATCGCAGGTATGTGAAGCTAAATCATTTGTTTCGCATGGATTTGAAGCTAAGCCTTCTGCTTCTCATTGATTTGAAACTAAACCATGTGTTTCGCTTGGATTTGAAGCTAACTCGTTTGTTTCGCCTGCATTTGAAGCTATATCATTTATATCGCAAGTATTTGAATCTGAATCATTTGTGTCGCATGGCTTTGAGGATAAGCCTTCTACTTCGCATTAATTTGAAGGTAAATCATGTGTTTCGCTTGGATTTGAAGCTAACTTGTTTGCTTCGCCTGCATTTGAAGCTAAATCAATCATATCGCAAGCATTTGAAGCAGAATCATATGTGTCGCATGGCTTTGAGTATAAGCCTTCTAATTCGCATTAATTTGAAGGTAAATCATGTGTTTCGCTTGGATTTGAAGCTAACTCGTTTATTTCGCCTGCATTTGATGCTGTATCAATTATATTGCAAGTATTTGAAGCTAAATCATTTGTGTTGCATGGCTTTGAAGATAAGCTTTCCACTTTGCATTAATGTGAAGGTAAATCATGTGTTTCGCTTGGATTTGAAGCTAAGCCTTCTACTTCGCATTGATTTGGAACTAAATCATGTGTTTCGCTTGGATTTGTAGCTAAGTTGTTTGTTTTGCATGCATTTGAAGCTAAATCAATCATATAGCAAGTATTTGAAGCAGAATAATTTGTGTCGCATGGCTTTGAGGATAAGCCTTCTACTTCGCATTAATTTGAAGGTAAGTCATGTGTTTCGCTTGGATTTGAAGCTATGTCTACTACCTCGCATTGATTTGAAACTAAATCATGTGTTTCGCATGGATTTGAAGCTAAATCATGTGTTTCGCATGGATGTGAAACTAACTCAATGTTTCGCCTGCATTTGAAGCTAAATCATGTTTATCACAAGAACCTGAATCTAAACCATTTGTTTCGCAAGAATATGAAGCTAAACCATGTGTTTCGCTTGCATTTGAAACTAACTCGTTTGTATCGCCTGCATTTGAAGCTATATCAATAATATCGCAAGTATTTGAATCTGAATCATTTGTGTCGCATGGCTTTGAGGATAAGCCTTCTACATCGCATTGATTTGAAGCTAAATCATTTGTTTCGCTTTGATTTGAAGCTAAACCATGTGTCTCGCATGAATTTGAAACTAAATCATTTGTGTCGCATGGCTTTGAAGGTAAGCCTTCCTCTTTGCATTAATTTGAAGGTAAATCATGTGTTTCGCTTGGATTTGAAGGTAACTCGTTTGTTTCGCCTGCATTTGAAGCTATATCATTTATATCGCAGGTATGTGAAGCTAAATCATTTGTTTCGCATGGATTTGAAGCCAAGCCTTCTGCTTCTCATTGATTTGAAACTAAACCATGTGTTTCGCTTGGATTTGAAGCTAACTCGTTTGTTTCGCCAGCATTTGAAGCTATATCAATTATATCGCAAGTATTTGAATCAGAATCATTTGTGTCGCATGGCTTTGAGGATAAGCCTTCTACTTCGCATTAATTTGAAGGTAAATCATGTGTTTCGCTTGGATTTGAAGCTAACTTGTTTGCTTCGCCTACATTTGAAGCTAAATCAATCATATCGCAAGCATTTGAAGCAGAATCATATGTGTCGCATGGCTTTGAGGATAAGCCTTCTAATTCGCATTAATTTGAAGGTAAATAATGTGTTTCGCTTGGATTTGAAGCTAACTCGTTTGTTTCGCCTGCATTTGAAGCTATATCATTTATATCGCAGGTATGTGAAGCTAAATCATTTGTTTCGCATGGATTTGAAGCTAAGCCTTCTGCTTCTCATTGATTTGAAACTAAACCATGTGTTTCGCTTGGATTTGAAGCTAACTCGTTTGTTTCGCCTGCATTTGAAGCTATATCATTTATATCGCAAGTATTTGAATCTGAATCATTTGTGTCGCATGGCTTTGAGGATAAGCCTTCTACTTCGCATTAATTTGAAGGTAAATCATGTGTTTCGCTTGGATTTGAAGCTAACTCGTTTGTTTCGCCTGCATTGAAGCTATATCACTTCTATCGCAAGTATTTGAAACTAAATCATTTGTGTCGCATGGCTTTGACGCTAAGCCTTCTACTTCGCATTGATTTGACGCTAAATCATGTGATTCGCACAGATTTGAAGCTAACTCGTTTGTTTCGCCTGCATTTGATGCTATATCAATTATATTGCAAGTATTTGAAGCTAAATCATTTGTGTTGCATGGCTTTGAAGATAAGCCTTCCACTTTGCATTAATTTGAAGGAAAATCATGTGTTTCGATTGGATTTGAAGCTAAGCCTTCTACTTCGCATTGATTTGGAACTAAATCATGTGTTTCGCTTGGATTTGTAGCTGAGTTGTTTGTTTCGCATGCATTTGAAGCTAAATCAATCATATAGCAAGTATTTGAAGCAGAATCATTTGTGTCGCATGGCTTTGAGGATAAGCCTTCTACTTCGCATTAATTTGAAGGTAAGTCATGTGTTTCGCTTGGATTTGAAGCTATGTCTACTACTTCGCATTGATTTGAAACTAAATCATGTGTTTCGCATGGATTTGAAGCTAAATCATGTGTTTCGCATGGATGTGAAACTAACTCGATGTTTCGCCTGCATTTGAAGCTAAATCATGTTTATCACAAGAACCTGAATCTAAACCATTTGTTTGGCAAGAATATGATCTAAACCATGTGTTTCGCATGAATTTGAAGCTAAATCATGTGTTTCGCATGGATGTGAAACTAACTCGATGTTTCGCCTGCATTTGAAGCTAAATCATGTTTATCACAAGAACCTGAATCTAAACCATTTGTTTGGCAAGAATATGATCTAAACCATGTGTTTCGCATGAATTTGAAGCTAAGTCATGTGTTTTGCACAGATTTGAAGCTAAATCGTTTGTTTCGCCTGCATTTGAAGCTATATCAATTATATCGCAAGTATTCGAAGCTAAATCATTTGTGTCGCATGGCTTTGAAGATAAGCCTTCTACTTTGCATTAATTTGAAGGTAAATAATGTGTTTCGCTTGGATTTGATGGTAACTCGTTTGTTTCGCCTGCATTTGATGCTATATTAATTATATCGCAAGCATATGAATCTGAATCATTTGTGTCGCATGGCTTTGAGGATAAGCCTTCTACTTCGCATTAATTTGAAGGTAAATCATGTGTTTCGCTTGGATTTGTAGATAACTCGTTTGTTTCTCCTGCATTTGAAGCTATATCATTTATATCGCAAGTATGTGAAACTAAATCATTTGTTTCGCATGGATATGAAGCTATGCCTACTACTTCGCATTGATTTGTAACTAAATCATGTGTTTCGCATGGAATTGAAGCTAAATCAAGGGGTTTCGCATGGATTTGAAACTAACTCGTTTGTTTCGCCTGCATTTGAAGCTAAATCATGTTTATCACAAGTATCTGAATCTAAACCATTTGTTTCGCAAGAATATGAAGCTAAACCATGTGTTTCGCATGAATTTGAAGCTAAATCATGTGTTTCGCACAGATTTGAAGCCAACTCGATTGTTTCGCCTGCATTTGAAGCTATATCAATTATATTGCAAGTATTTGAAGCTAAATCATTTGTTTCGCATGGAGTTGAAGCTAAGGCTTCTACTTCGCATTGATTTGACACTAAATCATGTGTTTCGATTGGATTTGAAGCTAACTCGTTTGTTTCGCCTGCATTTGAAGCTATATCATTTATATCGCAGGTATGTGAAGCTAAATCATTTGTTTCGCATGGATTTGAAGCTAAGCCTTCTGCTTCTCATTGATTTGAAACTAAACCATGTGTTTCGCTTGGATTTGAAGCTAACTCGTTTGTTTCGCCAGCATTTGAAGCTATATCAATTATATCGCAAGTATTTGAATCAGAATCATTTGTGTCGCATGGCTTTGAGGATAAGCCTTCTACTTCGCATTAATTTGAAGGTAAATCATGTGTTTCGCTTGGATTTGAAGCTAACTTGTTTGCTTCGCCAGCATTTGAAGCTAAATCAATCATATCGCAAGTATTTGAAGCAGAATCATATGTGTCGCATGGCTTTGAGGATAAGCCTTCTAATTCGCATTAATTTGAAGGTAAATTATGTGTTTCGCTTGGATTTGAAGCTAACTCGTTTATTTCGCCTGCATTTGATGCTGTATCAATTATATCGCAAGTATTTGAAGCTAAATCATTTGTGTCGCATGGCTTTGAAGCTAACTCGTTTGTTTCGCCTGCATTGAAGCTATATCACTTCTATCGCAAGTATTTGAAACTAAATCATTTGTGTCGCATGGCTTTGAAGCTAAGCCTTCTACTTCGCATTGATTTGACGCTAAATCATGTGTTTCGCACAGATTTGAAGCTAACTTGTTTGCTTCGCCAGCATTTGAAGCTAAATCATTCATATCGCAAGTATTTGAAGCAGAATCATATGTGTCGCATGGCTTTGAGGTTAAGCCTTCTAATTCGCATTAATTTGAAGGTAAATCATGTGTTTCGCTTGGATTTGAAGCTAACTCGTTTATTTCGCCTGCATTTGATGCTGTATCAATTATATTGCAAGTATTTGAAGCTAACTCATTTGTGTTGCATGGCTTTGAAGATAAGCTTTCCACTTTGCATTAATGTGAAGGTAAATCATGTGTTTCGCTTGGATTTGAAGCTAAGCCTTCTACTTCGCATTGATTTGGAACTAAATCATGTGTTTCGCTTGGATTTGTAGCTAAGTTGTTTGTTTTGCATGCATTTGAAGCTAAATCAATCATATAGCAAGTATTTGAAGCAGAATAATTTGTGTCGCATGGCTTTGAGGATAAGCCTTCTACTTCGCATTAATTTGAAGGTAAGTCATGTGTTTCGCTTGGATTTGAAGCTATGTCTACTACCTCGCATTGATTTGAAACTAAATCATGTGTTTCGCATGGATTTGAAGCTAAATCATGTGTTTCGCATGGATGTGAAACTAACTCGATGTTTCGCCTGCATTTGAAGCTAAATCATGTTTATCACAAGAACCTGAATCTAAACCATTTGTTTCGCAAGAATATGAAGCTAAACCATGTGTTTCGCTTGGATTTGAAACTAACTCGTTTGTTTCGCCTGCATTTGAAGCTATATCAATAATATCGCAAGTATTTGAATCTGAATCATTTGTGTCGCATGGCTTTGAGGATAAATCTTCTACATCGCATTGATTTGAAGCTAAATCATTTGTTTCGCTTTGATTTGAAGCTAAAGCATGTGTCTCGCATGAATTTGAAACTAAATCATTTGTGTCGCATGGCTTTGAAGGTAAGCCTTCCTCTTTGCATTAATTTGAAGGTAAATCATGTGTTTCGCTTGGATTTGAAGGTAACTCGTTTGTTTCGCCTGCATTTGAAGCTATATCATTTATATCGCAGGTATGTGAAGCTAAATCATTTGTTTCGCATGGATTTGAAGCTAAGCCTTCTGCTTCTCATTGATTTGAAACTAAACCATGTGTTCCGCTTGGATTTGAAGCTAACTCGTTTGTTTCGCCAGCATTTGAAGCTATATCAATTATATCGCAAGTATTTGAATCAGAATCATTTGTGTCGCATGGCTTTGAGGATAAGCCTTCTACTTCGCATTAATTTGAAGGTAAATCATGTGTTTCGCTTGGATTTGAAGCTAACTTGTTTGCTTCGCCTGCATTTGAAGCTAAATCGATCATATCGCAAGCATTTGAAGCAGAATCATATGTGTCGCATGGCTTTGAGGATAAGCCTTCTAATTCGCATTAATTTGAAGGTAAATCATGTGTTTCGCTTGGATTTGAAGCTAACTCGTTTGTTTCGCCTGCATTTGATGCTGTATCAATTATATCGCAAGTATTTGAAGCTAAATCATTTGTGTCGCATGGCTTTGAAGGTAACTCGTTTGTTTCGCCTGCATTGAAGCTATATCACTTCTATCGCAAGTATTTGAAACTAAATCATTTGTGTCGCATGGCTTTGAAGCTAAGCCTTCTACTTCGCATTAATTTGAAGGTAAATCATGTGTTTCGCTTGGATTTGAAGCTAACTCGTTTGTTTCGCCTGCATTTGAAGCTATATCATTTATATCGCAAGTATGTGAAACTAAATCATTTGTTTCGCATGGATATGAAGCTATGCATACTACTTCGCATTGATTTGTAACTAAACCATGTGTTTCGCATGGATTTGAAGGTAAATCATGTGTTTCGCATGGATTTGAAACTAACTCGTTTGTTTCGCCTGCATTTGAAGCTAAATCATGTTTATCACAAGTATCTGAATCTAAACCATTTGTTTCGCAAGAATATGAAGCTAAACCATGTGTTTCGCTTGGATTTGAAACTAACTCGTTTGCTTCGCCTGCATTTGAAGCTATATCAATAATATCGCAAGTATTTGAATCTGAATCATTTGTGTCGCATGGCTTTGAGGATAAGCCTTCTACATCGCATTGATTTGAAGCTAAATCATTTGTTTCGCTTTGATTTGAAGCTAAACCATGTGTCTCGCATGAATTTGAAACTAAATCATTTGTGTCGCATGGCTTTGAAGGTAAGCCTTCCTCTTTGCATTAATTTGAAGGTAAATCATGTGTTTCGCTTGGATTTGAAGGTAACTCGTTTGTTTCGCCTACATTTGAAGCTATATCATTTATATCGCAGGTATGTGAAGCTAAATCATTTGTTTCGCATGGATTTGAAGCTAAGCCTTCTGCTTCTCATTGATTTGAAACTAAACCATGTGTTTCGCTTGGATTTGAAGCTAACTCGTTTGTTTCGCCTGCATTTGAAGCTATATCATTTATATCGCAAGTATTTGAATCTGAATCATTTGTGTCGCATGGCTTTGAGGATAAGCCTTCTACTTCGCAGTAATTTGAAGGTAAATCATGTGTTTCGCTTGGATTTGAAGCTAACTCGTTTGTTTCGCCTGCATTGAAGCTATATCACTTCGATCGCAAGTATTTGAAACTAAATCATTTGTGTCGCATGGCTTTGACGCTAAGCCTTCCACTTTGCATTAATTTGAAGGAAAATCATGTGTTTCGATTGGATTTGAAGCTAAGCCTTCTACTTCGCATTGATATGGAACTAAATCATGTGTTTCGCTTGGATTTGTAGCTAAGTTGTTTGTTTCGCATGCATTTGAAGCTAAATCAATCATATAGCAAGTATTTGAAGCAGAATCATTTGTGTCGCATGGCTTTGAGGATAAGCCTTTTACTTCGCATTAATTTGAAGGTAAGTCATGTGTTTCGCTTGGATTTGAAGCTATGTCTACTACTTCGCATTGATTTGAAACTAAATCATGTGTTTCGCATGGATTTGAAGCTAAATCATGTGTTTCGCATGGATGTGAAACTAACTCGATGTTTCGCCTGCATTTGAAGCTAAATCATGTTTATCACAAGAACCTGAATCTAAACCATTTGTTTGGCAAGAATATGATCTAAACCATGTGTTTCGCATGAATTTGAAGCTAAGTCATGTGTTTTGCACAGATTTGAAGCTAAATCGTTTGTTTCGCCTGCATTTGAAGCTATATCAATTATATCGCAAGTATTTGAAGCTAAATCATTTGTGTCGCATGGCTTTGAAGATAAGCCTTCTACTTTGCATTAATTTGAAGGTAAATCATGTGTTTTGCTTGGATTTGAAGGTAACTCGTTTGTTTCGCCTGCATTTGATGCTATATTAATTATATCGCAAGTATATGAATCTGAATCATTTGTGTCGCATGGCTTTGAGGATAAGCCTTCTACTTCGCATTAATTTGAAGGTAAATCATGTGTTTCGCTTGGATTTGTAGATAACTCGTTTGTTTCGCCTGCATTTGAAGCTATATCATTTATATCGCAAGTATGTGAAACTAAATCATTTGTTTCGCATGGATATGAAGCTATGCCTACTACTTCGCATTGATTTATAACTAAATCATGTGTTTCGCATGGAATTGAAGCTAAATCAAGGGGTTTCGCATGGATTTGAAACTAACTCGTTTGTTTCGCCTGCATTTGAAGCTAAATCATGTTTATCACAAGTATCTGAATCTAAACCATTTGTTTTGCAAGAATATGAAGCTAAACCATGTGTTTCGCATGAATTTGTAGCTAAATCATGTGTTTCGCACAGATTTGAAGCTAACTCGATTGTTTCGCCTGCATTTGAAGCTATATCAATTATATTGCAAGTATTTGAAGCTAAATCATTTGTTTCGCATGGAGTTGAAGCTAAGGCTTCTACTTCGCATTGATTTGACACTAAATCATGTGTTTCGATTGGATTTGAAGCTAACTCGTTTGTTTCGCCTGCATTTGATGCTGTATCAATTATCAATTATATCGCAAGTATTTGAAGCTAAATCATTTGTGTCGCATGGCTTAGAAGCTAAATCGTTTGTTTCGCCTGCATTGAAGCTATATCACTTCTATCGCAAGTATTTGAATCTAAATCATTTGTGTCGCACGGATTTGAAGCTAAGCCTTCTACTTCGCATTGATTTGAAACTATATCATCTGTTTTGCTTGGATTTGAATCTAACTCGTTTGTTTCGCCTGCATTTGAAGCTTTATCAATTATATCGCAATTATCTGAAGCTAAATCATTTGTTTCTCATGTATGTGAAGCTAAGCCTTCTACTTCGCATTGATTTGAAACTAAACCATGTGTTTCGCTGGGATTTGAAGCTAACTCGTCTGTTTCGCCTGCATTTGAAGCTATATCATTTATATCGCAAGTATATGAAGCTAAACCATTTGTTTCGGAAGAATATGAAGCTAAACCATGTGTTTCGCCTGGATTTGAAGCTAAATCATGTGTTTCGCATGGATGTGAAACTAACTCGATTGTTTCGCCTGCATTTGAAGCTAAATTATGTTTATCACAAGTATCTGAATCTAAACCATTTGTTTCGCAAGAATATGAAGCTAAACCATGTGTTTCGCATGAATTTGAAGCTAAATCATGTGTTTCGCACAGATTTGAAGCTAACTCGTTTGTTTCGCCTGCATTTGAAGCTATATCAATTATATCGCAAGTATTTGAAGCTATATCATTTGTGTCGCATGGCTTTGAAGATAAGCCTTCTACTTTGCATTAATTTGAAGGTAAATCAGGTGTTTAGCTTGGATTTGAAGGCAACTCGTTTGTTTCGCCTGCATTTGAAGCTAAATCATGTTTATCACAATTATCTGAATCTAAACCATTTGTTTCGCAAGAATATGAAGCTAAACCATGTGTTTCGCATGAATTTGAAGCTAAATCATGTATTTCGCACAGATTTGAAGCTAACTCGTTTGTTTCGCCTGCATTTGAAGCTATATCAATTATATCGCATGTATTTGAAGCTAAATCGTTTGTGTCGCATGGCATTGAGGATAAGCCTTCTACTTCGCATTAATTTGAAGGTAAATCATGTGTTTCGCTTGGATTTGAATCTAACTCGTTTGTTTCGCCTGCATTTGAAGCTATATCATTTATATCGCAGGTATGTGAAGCTAAATCATTTGTTCCGCATGGATTTGAAGCTAAGCCTTCTGCTTCTCATTGATTTGAAACTAAACCATGTGTTTCGCTTGGATTTGAAGCTAACTCGTTTGTTTCGCCTGCATTTGAAGCTATATCATTTATATCGCAAGTATTTGAATCTGAATCATTTGTGTCGCATGGCTTTGAGGATAAGCCTTCTACTTCGCATTAATTTGAAGGTAAATCATGTGTTTCGCTTGGATTTGAAGCTAACTCGTTTGTTTCGCCTGCATTGAAGCTATATCACTTCTATCGCAAGTATTTGAAACTAAATCATTTGTGTCGCATGGCTTTGACGCTAAGCCTTCTACTTCGCATTGATTTGACGCTAAATCATGTGATTCGCACAGATTTGAAGCTAACTCGTTTGTTTCGCCTGCATTTGATGCTATATCAATTATATTGCAAGTATTTGAAGCTAAATCATTTGTGTTGCATGGCTTTGAAGATAAGCCTTCCACTTTGCATTAATTTGAAGGAAAATCATGTGTTTCGATTGGATTTGAAGCTAAGCCTTCTACTTCGCATTGATTTGGAACTAAATCATGTGTTTCGCTTGGATTTGTAGCTGAGTTGTTTGTTTCGCATGCATTTGAAGCTAAATCAATCATATAGCAAGTATTTGAAGCAGAATCATTTGTGTCGCATGGCTTTGAGGATAAGCCTTCTACTTCGCATTAATTTGAAGGTAAGTCATGTGTTTCGCTTGGATTTGAAGCTATGTCTACTACTTCGCATTGATTTGAAACTAAATCATGTGTTTCGCATGGATTTGAAGCTAAATCATGTGTTTCGCATGGATGTGAAACTAACTCGATGTTTCGCCTGCATTTGAAGCTAAATCATGTTTATCACAAGAACCTGAATCTAAACCATTTGTTTGGCAAGAATATGATCTAAACCATGTGTTTCGCATGAATTTGAAGCTAAATCATGTGTTTCGCATGGATGTGAAACTAACTCGATGTTTCGCCTGCATTTGAAGCTAAATCATGTTTATCACAAGAACCTGAATCTAAACCATTTGTTTCGCAAGAATATGAAGCTAAACCATGTGTTTCGCTTGGATTTGAAACTAACTCGTTTGTTTCGCCTGCATTTGAAGCTATTTCAATAATATCGCAAGTATTTGAATCTGAATCATTAGTGTCGCATGGCTTTGAGGATAAATCTTCTACATCGCATTGATTTGAAGCTAAATCATTTGTTTCGCTTTGATTTGAAGCTAAAGCATGTGTCTCGCATGAATTTGAAACTAAATCATTTGTGTCGCATGGCTTTGAAGGTAAGCCTTCCTCTTTGCATTAATTTGAAGGTAAATCATGTGTTTCGCTTGGATTTGAAGCTAACTTGTTTGCTTCGCCTGCATTTGAAGCTAAATCGATCATATCGCAAGCATTTGAAGCAGAATCATATGTGTCGCATGGCTTTGAGGATAAGCCTTCTAATTCGCATTAATTTGAAGGTAAATCATGTGTTTCGCTTGGATTTGAAGCTAACTCGTTTGTTTCGCCTGCATTTGATGCTGTATCAATTATATCGCAAGTATTTGAAGCTAAATCATTTGTGTCGCATGGCTTTGAAGCTAACTCGTTTGTTTCGCCTGCATTGAAGCTATATCACTTCTATCGCAAGTATTTGAAACTAAATCATTTGTGTCGCATGGCTTTGAAGCTAAGCCTTCTACTTCGCATTAATTTGAAGGTAAATCATGTGTTTCGCTTGGATTTGAAGCTAACTCGTTTGTTTCGCCTGCATTTGAAGCTATATCATTTATATCGCAAGTATGTGAAACTAAATCATTTGTTTCGCATGGATATGAAGCTATGCATACTACTTCGCATTGATTTGTAACTAAACCATGTGTTTCGCATGGATTTGAAGGTAAATCATGTGTTTCGCATGGATTTGAAACTAACTCGTTTGTTTCGCCTGCATTTGAAGCTAAATCATGTTTATCACAAGTATCTGAATCTAAACCATTTGTTTCGCAAGAATATGAAGCTAAACCATGTGTTTCGCTTGGATTTGAAACTAACTCGTTTGCTTCGCCTGCATTTGAAGCTATATCAATAATATCGCAAGTATTTGAATCTGAATCATTTGTGTCGCATGGCTTTGAGGATAAGCCTTCTACATCGCATTGATTTGAAGCTAAATCATTTGTTTCGCTTTGATTTGAAGCTAAACCATGTGTCTCGCATGAATTTGAAACTAAATCATTTGTGTCGCATGGCTTTGAAGGTAAGCCTTCCTCTTTGCATTAATTTGAAGGTAAATCATGTGTTTCGCTTGGATTTGAAGGTAACTCGTTTGTTTCGCCTACATTTGAAGCTATATCATTTATATCGCAGGTATGTGAAGCTAAATCATTTGTTTCGCATGGATTTGAAGCTAAGCCTTCTGCTTCTCATTGATTTGAAACTAAACCATGTGTTTCGCTTGGATTTGAAGCTAACTCGTTTGTTTCGCCTGCATTTGAAGCTATATCATTTATATCGCAAGTATTTGAATCTGAATCATTTGTGTCGCATGGCTTTGAGGATAAGCCTTCTACTTCGCAGTAATTTGAAGGTAAATCATGTGTTTCGCTTGGATTTGAAGCTAACTCGTTTGTTTCGCCTGCATTGAAGCTATATCACTTCTATCGCAAGTATTTGAAACTAAATCATTTGTGTCGCATGGCTTTGACGCTAAGCCTTCCACTTTGCATTAATTTGAAGGAAAATCATGTGTTTCGATTGGATTTGAAGCTAAGCCTTCTACTTCGCATTGATATGGAACTAAATCATGTGTTTCGCTTGGATTTGTAGCTAAGTTGTTTGTTTCGCATGCATTTGAAGCTAAATCAATCATATAGCAAGTATTTGAAGCAGAATCATTTGTGTCGCATGGCTTTGAGGATAAGCCTTTTACTTCGCATTAATTTGAAGGTAAGTCATGTGTTTCGCTTGGATTTGAAGCTATGTCTACTACTTCGCATTGATTTGAAACTAAATCATGTGTTTCGCATGGATTTGAAGCTAAATCATGTGTTTCGCATGGATGTGAAACTAACTCGATGTTTCGCCTGCATTTGAAGCTAAATCATGTTTATCACAAGAACCTGAATCTATACCATTTGTTTGGCAAGAATATGATCTAAACCATGTGTTTCGCATGAATTTGAAGCTAAGTCATGTGTTTTGCACAGATTTGAAGCTAAATCGTTTGTTTCGCCTGCATTTGAAGCTATATCAATTATATCGCAAGTATTTGAAGCTAAATCATTTGTGTCGCATGGCTTTGAAGATAAGCCTTCTACTTTGCATTAATTTGAAGGTAAATCATGTGTTTTGCTTGGATTTGAAGGTAACTCGTTTGTTTCGCCTGCATTTGATGCTATATTAATTATATCGCAAGTATATGAATCTGAATCATTTGTGTCGCATGGCTTTGAGGATAAGCCTTCTACTTCGCATTAATTTGAAGGTAAATCATGTGTTTCGCTTGGATTTGTAGATAACTCGTTTGTTTCGCCTGCATTTGAAGCTATATCATTTATATCGCAAGTATGTGAAACTAAATCATTTGTTTCGCATGGATATGAAGCTATGCCTACTACTTCGCATTGATTTGTAACTAAATCATGTGTTTCGCATGGAATTGAAGCTAAATCAAGGGGTTTCGCATGGATTTGAAACTAACTCGTTTGTTTCGCCTGCATTTGAAGCTAAACCATGTTTATCACAAGTATCTGAATCTAAACCATTTGTTTTGCAAGAATATGAAGCTAAACCATGTGTTTCGCATGAATTTGTAGCTAAATCATGTGTTTCGCACAGATTTGAAGCTAACTCGATTGTTTCGCCTGCATTTGAAGCTATATCAATTATATTGCAAGTATTTGAAGCTAAATCATTTGTTTCGCATGGAGTTGAAGCTAAGGCTTCTACTTCGCATTGATTTGACACTAAATCATGTGTTTCGATTGGATTTGAAGCTAACTCGTTTGTTTCGCCTGCATTTGATGCTGTATCAATTATCAATTATATCGCAAGTATTTGAAGCTAAATCATTTGTGTCGCATGGCTTAGAAGCTAAATCGTTTGTTTCGCCTGCATTGAAGCTATATCACTTCTATCGCAAGTATTTGAATCTAAATCATTTGTGTCGCACGGATTTGAAGCTAAGCCTTCTACTTCGCATTGATTTGAAACTATATCATCTGTTTTGCTTGGATTTGAATCTAACTCGTTTGTTTCGCCTGCATTTGAAGCTTTATCAATTATATCGCAATTATCTGAAGCTAAATCATTTGTTTCTCATGTATGTGAAGCTAAGCCTTCTACTTCGCATTGATTTGAAACTAAACCATGTGTTTCGCTGGGATTTGAAGCTAACTCGTCTGTTTCGCCTGCATTTGAAGCTATATCATTTATATCGCAAGTATATGAAGCTAAACCATTTGTTTCGGAAGAATATGAAGCTAAACCATGTGTTTCGCCTGGATTTGAAGCTAAATCATGTGTTTCGCATGGATGTGAAACTAACTCGATTGTTTCGCCTGCATTTGAAGCTAAATTATGTTTATCACAAGTATCTGAATCTAAACCATTTGTTTCGCAAGAATATGAAGCTAAACCATGTGTTTCGCATGAATTTGAAGCTAAATCATGTGTTTCGCACAGATTTGAAGCTAACTCGTTTGTTTCGCCTGCATTTGAAGCTATATCAATTATATCGCAAGTATTTGAAGCTAAATCATTTGTGTCGCATGGCTTTGAAGATAAGCCTTCTACTTTGCATTAATTTGAAGGTAAATCAGGTGTTTAGCTTGGATTTGAAGGCAACTCGTTTGTTTCGCCTGCATTTGAAGCTAAATCATGTTTATCACAATTATCTGAATCTAAACCATTTGTTTCGCAAGAATATGAAGCTAAACCATGTGTTTCGCATGAATTTGAAGCTAAATCATGTATTTCGCACAGATTTGAAGCTAACTCGTTTGTTTCGCCTGCATTTGAAGCTATATCAATTATATCGCATGTATTTGAAGCTAAATCGTTTGTGTCGCATGGCATTGAGGATAAGCCTTCTACTTCGCATTAATTTGAAGGTAAATCATGTGTTTCGCTTGGATTTGAAGCTAACTCGTTTGTTTCGCCTGCATTTGAAGCTATATCATTTATATCGCAGGTATGTGAAGCTAAATCATTTGTTTCGCATGGATTTGAAGCTAAGCCTTCTGCTTCTCATTGATTTGAAACTAAACCATGTGTTTCGCTTGGATTTGAAGCTAACTCGTTTGTTTCGCCTGCATTTGAAGCTATATCATTTATATCGCAAGTATTTGAATCTGAATCATTTGTGTCGCATGGCTTTGAGGATAAGCCTTCTACTTCGCATTAATTTGAAGGTAAATCATGTGTTTCGCTTGGATTTGAAGCTAACTCGTTTGTTTCGCCTGCATTGAAGCTATATCACTTCTATCGCAAGTATTTGAAACTAAATCATTTGTGTCGCATGGCTTTGAGGATAAGCCTTCTACTTCGCATTAATTTGAAGGTAAATCATGTGTTTCGCTTGGATTTGTAGATAACTCGTTTGTTTCTCCTGCATTTGAAGCTATATCATTTATATCGCAAGTATGTGAAACTAAATCATTTGTTTCGCATGGATATGAAGCTATGCCTACTACTTCGCATTGATTTGTAACTAAATCATGTGTTTCGCATGGAATTGAAGCTAAATCAAGGGGTTTCGCATGGATTTGAAACTAACTCGTTTGTTTCGCCTGCATTTGAAGCTAAATCATGTTTATCACAAGTATCTGAATCTAAACCATTTGTTTCGGAGGAAAAAAGAAGCTAAACCATGTGTTTCGCATGAATTTGAAACTAAATCATGTGTTTCGCACAGATTTGAAGCCAACTCGATTGTTTCGCCTGCATTTGAAGCTATATCAATTATATTGCAAGTATTTGAAGCTAAATCATTTGTTTCGCATGGAGTTGAAGCTAAGGCTTCTACTTCGCATTGATTTGACACTAAATCATGTGTTTCGATTGGATTTGAAGCTAACTCGTTTGTTTCGCCTGCATTTGATGCTGTATCAATTATCAATTATATCGCAAGTATTTGAAGCTAAATCATTTGTGTCGCATGGCTTAGAAGCTAAATCGTTTGTTTCGCCTGCATTGAAGCTATATCACTTCTATCGCAAGTATTTGAATCTAAATCATTTGTGTCGCACGGATTTGAAGCTAAGCCTTCTACTTCGCATTGATTTGAAACTATATCATCTGTTTTGCTTGGATTTGAATCTAACTCGTTTGTTTCGCCTGCATTTGAAGCTTTATCAATTATATCGCAATTATCTGAAGCTAAATCATTTGTTTCTCATGTATGTGAAGCTAAGCCTTCTACTTCGCATTGATTTGAAACTAAACCATGTGTTTCGCTGGGATTTGAAGCTAACTCGTCTGTTTCGCCTGCATTTGAAGCTATATCATTTATATCGCAAGTATATGAAGCTAAACCATTTGTTTCGGAAGAATATGAAGCTAAACCACGTGTTTCGCCTGGATTTGAAGCTAAATCATGTGTTTCGCATGGATGTAAAACTAACTCGTTTGTTTCGCCTGCATTTGAAGCTAAATTATGTTTATCACAAGTATCTGAATCTAAACCATTTGTTTCGCAAGAATATGAAGCTAAACCATGTGTTTCGCATGAATTTGAAGCTAAATCATGTGTTTCGCACAGATTTGAAGCTAACTCGTTTGTTTCGCCTGCATTTGAAGCTATATCAATTATATCGCAAGTATTTGAAGCTAAATCATTTGTGTCGCATGGCTTTGAAGATAAGCCTTCTACTTTGCATTAATTTGAAGGTAAATCAGGTGTTTAGCTTGGATTTGAAGGCAACTCGTTTGTTTCGCCTGCATTTGAAGCTAAATCATGTTTATCACAATTATCTGAATCTAAACCATTTGTTTCGCAAGAATATGAAGCTAAACCATGTGTTTCGCATGAATTTGAAGCTAAATCATGTATTTCGCACAGATTTGAAGCTAACTCGTTTGTTTCGCCTGCATTTGAAGCTATATCAATTATATCGCATGTATTTGAAGCTAAATCGTTTGTGTCGCATGGCTTTGAGGACAAGCCTTCCACATTGCATTAATTTGAAGGTAAATCATGTGTTTCGCTTGGATTTGAAGCTAAGCCTTCTACTTCAAATTGATTTGGAACTAAATCATGTGTTTCGCTTGGATTTGAAGCTAACTCGTTTGTTTCGCATGCATTTGAAGCTATATCAATTGTATCGCATGTATTTGAAGCTAAACCATTTGTGTCGCATGGCTTTGAGGATAAGCCTTCTACTTCGCATTAATTTGAATCTAAATCATGTGTTTCCCTTGAATTTGAAGCTAACTCGTTTGTTTTGTATGCAGTTGAAGCTAAATAATGTTTATCACAATTATCGGAATCTAAACCATTTGTTTCGCAAGAATATGATGCTAAACCATGTGTTTCGCATGAATTAGAAGCTGACTCATGTGTTTCACATAGATTTGAGGCTAACTCGTTTATTTCGCCTGCATTTGAAGCTATATCAATTATATCGCAAGTATTTGAAGTTAAATCATTTGTGTCGCATGGCTTTGAGGATAAGCCTCCTACTTCGCATTGATTTGGAACTAAATCATGTGTTTCGCTTGGATTTGAAGCTACCTCGTTTGTTTCGCCTGCATTTGAAGCTATATCAATTATATTGCAAGTATTTGAATCTGAATCATTTGTGTCGCATGGATTTGAAACTACGCTTTCTACTTCACATTGATTTGAAACTAAATCATTTGTTTCGCGCGAATTTGAAGCTAATCCATGTGTTTCGCATGAATTTTAAACTAAATCATGTGTTTCGCATAGAACTGAAGCTAACTGGTGTGTTTCGCCTGCACATTGAAGCTATATCGCTTGAATCGCAAGTACTTGAAGTAAAATCATTTACTTCGCTGGATTTGAAGCTATCCTGTTTGTTTCGCCAGCAGTTGAATCTATATCACTTATATCGTAAGTGTTTGAAGCTAAATCATTTGTTCCGCATGGATTTGAAGCTAACTCGTTTGTTTCGTCTGCAGTTGAAGCTACATCATGTATATCACAAGTATTTGAAGCTAAACCATTTGATTCGCATGGATTTGAAGCTAAGCGTTCTACTTCGCTAAGTTTTGAAGCTAAATCATGTGTTTCGCTTGGATTTGATGTTACCTCATTTGTTTCGCATGCAGTTGAAGCGAAATCATGTATATCACAAGTATTTGAAGCTAAACCATTTGATTCACATGGATTTGAAGGTAAGCCTTCTACTACGCATTGATTTGAATATAAATCATGCGTTTCGCATGGATTTGAAGCTAACTCGTTTGTTTCGCATGCATTTCAAACTGTTTCATTTATACCGCAAGTATTTGAAGGCAAAACATTTGTTTCGCATGGATTTGAAGTTAAACCTTCTACTTCGCTTTGATTTGCAGCCAAATCATGTGTTCCGCATTGATTTGAAGCTAAATCATGTGTTTCGCATGGATTTGAAGTTAACTCGTTTGTTTCGCATGCAGTCGAAGTTAAATCATGAATATCACAAGTATTTGAAGATAACCCATTTGTTTGGCAAGAATATGAAGCTAAACAATGTGTTTCGCATCGTTTTGAAGCTAAATCATATGTTTCTCTTGGATTTGAAACTAACTCGTTTGTTTCGCCTGCATTTAAAGCTGTTTCATTTATACCGAAAGTATTTGAAGGTAAATCATTTGTTTCGCACGGATTTGAAGCTGTGTTCCGTTCTGTAGGACCTCCCGTACGCCGCTTTCGCGAAAGTTTATGGCGTGGTCCAGCAAGGATCACAAAGAGACGGAAACCTTTTTTCCATCTGCAGAACATCGGTGCAGGGTCTTCCGTCTCTTTAATGACCGCGACGCATCGTAGGCACGAAAGGTCCGAAAAAACAACCCCGTCGTAAATTTGAGAATTTAACGGGTCTTGAGAAAGTTTAGTCCCAACCGTCGCGGGGACGATATCTCAGGCCCCAGGGGACCTCCCGACCACGCAACTGCGCAACACCCCCCTCTCCTAGACAAGGCTCGTGTAGGACGATACGAGAGGGTGGTGACGAAAAGCTTAGAGGACACTGATTGGAAAATCGCAATCTTCGAGAAAAACCAATCAGTGCGTCCCGGCGTGGAGGTGGAGGTTCCTTCAGGGATCTCAAACGGGGGTGACCGATATAAAATAACGCGACCAGTCGGGGCGCGGACAGAAAAACGCAGAAAAACATAGTCATCAACAATCATTACCAGCTCTGTTACTTTAAGTGGGCACAGAGCATCGCGAACCTCATTGTCAATTTGAATCGGGAATTTACAACCCCCGTAGACCGAACAACGGTCGCAGTGTCGGTGCGCGAAAAACATTGGTCCTTCGAGCCGGATGTGAGCGTTCCTACAACAAACACATCAAACACAGCATCCCGGTTGAATCAGTGCCACCACAACGGACGTCCACCCGAGCATCTCTTTTCAAGACGACAGGACTTCATGACATCACCGGAGTTCAACCTTCCTGGCGTCCTCAATCCGTAAAGGTAGGCTTGTTTAGAGTATCACTGATTCCCGTGTCGCGCTCCCATTACCATCATGTCCATTCAGAAGCCCGACGGTACTCAATCCAGCACTCTACGACGCAGACGCAATCAAATAATCAAACAACTCGCGGAGATCACTAAATTCCTTGACAATAGCGAACAAACCGGTAATCTAGAAAAACACGTCCTCGACTTTTATACAAACTCAGTAGAGAAGGCATGGAAGGATTACGAGTTCCTTCTAGAAGACCTCGAAGATCCTGAATCCGAAGACGACCGCAAGTTTGAAATTCAAGCAAAATATTTTGCAACACATGGCAGAGCAAAACGAATGCGTGAAGCAATTCAACCGCAAGATGTTCCACGTGACCAAGTCACTAATTCACCTGCTCCTACCATATCGGGTCCGATAGCGATAAAGTTACCTGAAATGCGGCTACCCACGTTCGATGGTTCTATTGAAAGGTGGGCGTCATTTTACGATCTGTTCACTTCAATGATTGATCGCAATGAGAGTCTTTCTCCGGTTCAGAAATTACAATACCTGCGTTCGACCCTTACCGGCAAAGCCGCGGCATGCATTCAATCTCACAACACCACAGATGCTAATTATCTTGACGCGATCGCGATATTGAAAGAGAAATTTGACTGCCCGCGACTAGTCTTACTGCGACATTGCAACGCTATTCAGGAGATTCCGAAACTAGCGAAAGACACACCGCAAGCACTGGGAGATTTATTAGACTGTTTGAAGCAACATCTGCGGGCGTTGCAGAATCTCGGAGAACCCGTGACATCCTGGAACACTCTCCTAATTTCAATTGTTCTCGCGAAACTGAATCCCGATACCATCTGGCAATGGGAACTTACACTACCCGATAAAAAAATGCCTTCGTACGAGCATCTGATCGAGTTCCTCCAGAAACGAGCAAATTGCTCACCTGCAGCTTTTGACAGGGTTGCATCCGCGCCCGGGATACGTGTTTCGACCGGACGCCAAACATTGTCATCAGAGAACTCACGAGTACCTAACCGGGGATTTCCGCGCGTTCAAACTTACGTCACCACAAACACATTCCAATGCTCAATCTGTGAAGGGAGCCACAGAATCGGGAACTGCGAAGCGTTTAATGTATTGTCCGTCAATGAGCGAATGAAGGCCGTTGCTGAGGCCGCACTATGTCAAAACTGCCTGGGTAACGGACACACGTCCAGTGTATGTCGATCGAAGTTTCATTGCCGAATATGCCAACAACGACACCACACTCTCCTACACCGACAAGAACATTCAACACGTGAACGAACTGTCACTCCACCAAGCTCAACACACGATCCGCCCATCCCCACATCACTTCAAGACAAGGCAGCAACCGACGAGAAACCAAGGCCCACATGACTACCATCGCAGAAAATCCCAAGACCCATCCAGACACACACCTTCATAATAAATTCCGACACCAACGAATTATTAGTCACAGCTCAGATTAATGTCGCCGATGTCGATCAGAACATAATACCATGCCGTGCCTTAGTTGACACTTGCTCTACCACCAATTTTATGACAGAAGATCTAGCCAAGAGGCTCCGTTTGCCGCAAGATCGATGCACCATCTCTGTGGGCGCTCTCAATGCGCTGTCGACCATATCTAACCATACCATTAGGGCAAACATTCAATCTAAGGTCAGCAATTATCATCGAACCCTTAGATTTTTGATCGTACCAAACATCGCTCCATTAGTACCAGACCAGACAGTCGACCGCACAATGCTCAGAATCCCTCGCAACATCGAGCTCGCCGACTCAACGTTCCATCGACCAGCACCAATCGACATATTACTGGGGGCTGGAACAGCGCTATCGATATTATGCGTAGGGCAAATTGATCTTTCTCAACCAGACGGCCCAGATCTTTTCCTCCAAAAGACAATGCTTGGATGGGTCATCGGAGGCAGTGTGCCAACAGCACAACCAAGGCAGAAGGTCACATGCCATACAACAACGGCACTACAACGCGAGCTAGCACGTTTCTGGGAAATCGAAGAAGGTCCGCAATCTCAGCATCTATCCAAATCAGAATCGACGTGCGAACAACATTTTCAGAATACCGTTACAAGAAACACAGAAGGTAGATATGTTGTCGCACTTCCATTTAACGAAAACAAGGACAAGCTGGGTGAATCCAAGACGCAAGCACTGAAGCGTCTCATCTCATTAGAACGGAAATTCAAACGCGATCCAGACTTCAAACAGCAGTACCAATCAATCATTCAAGAATATCTCGATCTTGGCCACATGTCCGAAGTGCAGATATCTCACCAAGGATACTATCTTCCACATCACGGGGTCATCAAAATGTCGAGCGATACAACTAAATTACGCGTAGTCTTCGACGGGTCTGCAATCACAAGCACTGGATTTTCACTTAACGACACCTTACACATTGGACCCAAAATACAGGACGATCTGTTCTACATTTTGCTCCGATTTCGCATCCATCAGTATGTTATTACTGGCGACATCGAGAAGATGTATAGGCAATTTCTCGTGCGCCCAGAAGACAGAAGGTACCAGAGAATCCTCTGGCGTGACACCGACAATTGCGTAAAAACTTATGAACTAAATACGGTTACATTCGGCCTATCAGCCGCCCCATATCTGGCTATCAGATGCCTCCAACAAGTGGCACAAGACGAAGGTCACCGCTTTCCTTCCGCCGCGAAAATCTTGCAGCAGGATTTCTATGTGGATGATGCACTCACCGGCGCGTCCACGATCCAAGAGGCCCTCGCGTCACGAAACGAACTTATACAACTCCTTCGCTTATCCGGTCTAAATATCAGGAAATGGGCTTCCAATAACCAAGAATTGTTAAGCGGGTTGTCCGATCAAAATATCAACCAGAAACTTCACCTCGGTGAATCTTCAACAATCAAAACGCTCGGGATCGTTTGGTATTCAGTCGAGGACTCCATTACATACACAGTCAAGCCTCTCACACATGCATCTCGAGTCACCAAACGATTGATCAGTTCTGAAATAGCAAAGGTTTATGACCCGTTGGGTCTCCTAGGCCCAGTCATCATCGTGGCAAAAATCCTCCTCCAGAAAATATGGACTTTGAAAGTTGATTGGGACGAATCGCTACCCATGAGCTTACACACGGAATGGACACGATACTACACGCAACTACCATTGCTCAACAATGTGACATTTAATCGAAAAACCGTAATCACTGCGGCTTCAACCATCCAGTTACATGGATTCTGCGACGCCAGCGAGAAGGCGTACGGAGCCTGTGTATACCTCCGTTCTACAGATGCAGAGGGTCAAACGCAGGTGGAACTCCTAGCAGCCAAATCGAAGGTTGCACCGTTAAAGAGTCAATCTATCCCGCGACTCGAATTGTGTGGAGCCTTATTACTATCATCGCTCATTAATACTATTCATAAAGCATTACACATACACATCGACCGCACGATTTTATGGACAGATTCAACAATAGTTTTGCATTGGCTTAATTCGTCACCTCATACATTAAAAACATTCGTCGCCAACCGGGTGTCCGAGATCCAATCCAAAACAAAGATTGAAGAATGGCGCCACGTTAGCTCAGCTGATAACCCAGCAGATCTCATTTCTCGAGGACAATCAATAGAGGAGTTCCTTCGACCATCCATCTGGTGCAATGGCCCAACTTGGCTTCACCAGGATGAGTCATACTGGCCAAATGGGAAATTAGTACCTGTTCTCGATGACTCGGAGCAACGGGTGGCTGTCTGCTTAGCTATGACCACCATCGACGCAAGTTTACTCGAACGGTTCTCGTCGTGGAGCAGGCTTTTGCGGGTCGTTGCATGGTGCCTACGGTGGAAGCCAGGACGGATGACGAAGGGTACTCTACAGGCAACCGAGCTAGCTCGAGCAAGGACAACCGTTATAAAATTATTGCAACGGTCTTACTTCGCAGACGAATTCCATCTCATACGACAGCATCGGCATCATAAGATCACCGGAAAATTAGCGAGACTACATCCATTCATTGACCAAGACGGGATACTACGAGTCGGAGGTAGACTGAGAAATTCAACGTTGACATTCACGCAAAAACACCCTATTATCCTACCAAAGTCGCACACAACCAACCTCATCATCCAGAACGAACACATAATTCACATGCACGCCGGTACTCAAGCTACATTATATGCAACAAGAAGAGCGTACTGGCCCATAGACGGGCGAAGTCAAGTTTGGAAAACAATTCGGAGTTGCGTCCGCTGTTGTCGAGCCAATCCACCTCATGCCAATTACGTAATGGGTGATTTACCAAAGGCCAGAGTCACAGAATCTCGTCCGTTTACAAATGTAGGAGTGGACTACTGTGGGCCTTTTTTCGTGAAAGAACGAACATACAGGAATCAGCGTCGTATAAATGTATACGTAGCCGTTTTTGTATGCCTCGCGGTAAAGGCCGTCCACCTCGAGCTTGTCGGCGACTTGACCAGTGAAGCCTTTGTTGCAGCTTTGGGACGATTCATAGCAAGACCAGGTTTTTGCAAAAATCTATACTCCGACAACGGTTCCAATTTCATCGGAGCTAATAACGAATTCAAAGAACTTCGAGAATTGTTGCGCTCCGACAATCATTACAACAACGTAGCTTCGTTCCTCGCAGATCGCTCAATTAATTGGCATTTCATTCCACCTCAAGCTCCGCATTTCGGCGGCCTCTGGGAAGCAGCAGTAAAGTCATTTAAGAAACATTTGAAACGCGTTATGGGTGCTGAATTGTTTACCTTCGAAAACTTGAATACCTTAATTATCAACATTGAAGCTATTCTCAATTCCCGTCCTCTGACTCCAATCTCATCCGAACCAAACGATCTTCTTGTTCTTACCCCCGGTCATTTCCTTATCGGTGATGCTCTCACAAGTTTACGCGAACACGAGTTAACAGATGTTCCATCCAATCGGCTATCCGGGTGGCAACGCATTCAACAGCTAAAACAGCATTTTTGGAAGTGTTGGCATATAGAATATTTGAAAGAGCTGACCAGTCGTAGTAAATGGTTCAAGGGGGATCACCAGATCACTGAGAACTCTATAGTCCTCCTCAGGGAAGATCACGTGCCGTCCATGCAATAGCCGTTGGGGCGAGTCATCAAGGTCCATCCAGGCTCCGACGGCATAATTCGCACAGTTACAGTAAAGACTGCTACGAATGTGTTCGATCGGAGCATAAAAAAACTCGTCCCATTGCCAATCCAACCAGATGACGACAACCAAGGACGCAGCAGATCTTCGACAGAAGATGACCAGCCCGGGAATGTTACATTTAGTAATTCATAGATATAAGGCTCTCAGATACACGTACGCCTACGCGAAACATTACATTCATACACGTTACACATCATATATTAGTCATCCACATTGGTCACCACACATCGATTAGACTTTCCTCATTTCACTTTGATCGGTTCCCTCTCAAGGCGGGGAGGATGTTCCGTTCTGTAGGACCTCCCGTAGGCCGCTTTCGCGAAAGTTTATGGCGTGGACCAACGAGGATCACAAAGAGACGGAAACCTTTTTTCCATCTGCAGATCATCGGAGCAGGGTCTTCTGTCTCTTTAATGACCGCGACGCGTCGTAGGCACGAAAGGTCCGAAAAAAACAACCCCGTCGTAAATTTGAGAATTTAACGGGTCTTGAGAAAGTTTAGTTCCAACCGTCGCGAGGACGATATCTCAGGCCCCAGGGGACCTCCCGACCACGCAACTACGCAACACCCCCCTCTCCTAGACAAGGCTCGTGTAGGACGATACGAGAGGGTGGTGACGAAAAGCTTAGAGGACACTGACTGGAAAATCGCAATCTTCGAGAAAAACCAATCAGTGCGTCCCGGCGTGGAGGTGGAGGTTTTTCTTCAGGGATCTCAAACGGGGATGACCGATATAAAATAACGCGACCAGTCGGGGCGCGGACAGAAAAACGCAGAAAAACATAGTCATCAACAATCATTACCAGCTCTGTTACTTTAAGTGGGCACAGAGCATCGCGAACCACATTGTCAATTAGAATCGGGAATTTACAACCCCCGTAGACCGAACAACGGTCGCGGTGTCGGTGCGCGAAAAACAAGCTGAACCTTCGACTTCGCTTAGATTTGAAGGTAAGTCATGTGTTCCGCATTGATTTGAAGCTAAATCATGTGTTTCGCATGGATTTGAAGTTAACTCGTTTGTTTCGCATGCAGTCGAAGTTAAATCATGAATATCACAAGTATGTGAAGACAACCCATTTGTTTCGCAAGAATATGAAGCTAAACAATGTGTTTCGCATCGTTTTGAAGCTTAATCATGTGTTTCTCTTGGATTTGAAACTAACTCGTTTGTTTGGCATGCAGTTGATGCTAAATCAATTATATCACTAGCATTTGAATTTAAACCATTTCTTTCGCAAGAATATGAAGCTAAAACATGTGTTTCGCATTGATTTGAAGCTAAATCATGTGTTTCGCATGGATTTGAAATTAACTCGTTTGTTTCGCCTGCATTTGAAGTTACTTCATTTATACAGCAAGCATTTGAAGCTAAATCATTTGTTTCGCATGGATTTGAAGCTAAGCCTTCTACTTCGCATTGATTTGAAACTAAATCATGTGTTTCGCTTAGATTTGATGCTAAATCGTTTGTTTCGCCTCCATTTGAACCTATATCAATTATATCGCAAGTATTTGAAGCTAAATCAATTGTGTCGCATGACTTTGAAGCTAAGCCTTCAACTTCGCATTGATTTGTAGCTAAATCATTTGTTTCCCTTGGATTTGAAGCTAACTCGATTGTTTCGCATGCAGTTGAAGCTAAATCATGTTTATCACAAGTATCTGAAGCTGAACCACTTGTTTCGCAAGTATATGAAGCTAAACCATGTGTTTCACATTGATTTGAAGCTAAATCATGTGTTCCGCATGGATTTGAAGCTAACTCGTTTGTTTTGCCTGCATTTGAAGTTATATCATTGATATCGCAAGTATTTGAAGCTAAATCATTTGTTTCGCATGAATTTTAAGCCAAATCATGTGTTTCGCATGGAATTGAATCTACCTGGTTTGTTTCGCTTCCAGTTGAATCTATATCACTTATATCGCAAGTGTTTGAAACTAAATCATGTGTTTCGCATGGATTTGAGGCTAAGCCTTCTACTTCACATTGATTTGAAACTAAATCATATGTTTCCCTTGGATTTGAAGCTAACTCGATTGTTTCGCATGCAGTTGAAGCTAAATTATGTTTATCACAAGTATCTGTAGCTGAACCACTTGATTCGCAAGTATATGAAGCTAAACCATGTGTTTCGCATTGATTTGAAGCAAAATCATGTGTTCCGCATGGATTTGAAGCTAAGCCTTCTACATCGTATTGATTTGAAACTAAATCATGTGTTTCGCTTGGATTTGAAGCTAACTCGTTGTTTCGGCTGCATTTGAAACTTCATCAATTATATCGCAAGTATTTGAAGGTAAATCATTTGTTTCGCATTGCTTTGAAGCTAAGCCTTCTACTTCGAATTGATTTGAAACTAGACCATGTGTTTCGCTTGGATTAGAAGCTAACTTGTTTGTTTCGCATGCATTTCAAGGTATATCATTTTTATCGCAAGTATGTGAAGCTAAATCATTTGTTTCGCAAGGATTTGAAGCTAAGTCTTCTACATCGCATTGATTTGCAGCTAAATCATGTGTTTCGCATGGATTTGGAGCTAAACCTTCTATATCGCATTGATTTGAAGTTAGTCATGTTTTTTTGCGTGGATTTGCAGCTAACTCGTTTGTTTCGCCTGCTTTTGAAGCTATATCACTTCTATCGCAATTATTTGAATCTAAATCATTTGTTTCCCGCGGATTTGATGCTAAGCCTTCTACATCGCATTGATTTAAGGCAATATCATTTGTTTCGCTTTTATTTGAAGCTAAATCATGTGTTTCGCATGAATTTGAAACTAAATCATGCGTTTCCATGAATTTCAAGCTATCGCGTTTGTTTCGCCTGCATTTGAAGCTATTTCATTTATATCGCAAGTATTTGAAGGTAACTCATATATTTCGCATGGATTTGATGCTAATCTTTCAACTTCGCATTGATTTGAAACTAAATCATGTGATTCCCTTGAATGTGAATCTAACTCGTTTGTTTTTGGTATGCAGATGAAGCTAAATCATGTTTATCACAATTAACTGAAGCTAAACCATTTGTTTCACATGAATATGAAGCTAAACCATTTGTTTCGCATGAATTTGATTCTAAATCATGAGTTTCCCATGGATTTGGTGCTAAATCATGTGTTTCGCATGGATTTGAAGCTAACTCGTTTGTTTTGCATGTATTTGAAGATACCTCGTTTGTTTCGACTTTATTTGAATCTGTACCATTTATTTCGCAAGCATTTGAAGCTAATTCATTTGTGTCGCATGGATATGATGCTAAGCCTTCTGCTTCGCATTGATTTGAAGGTAAAACATGTGTTACGCATGGATTTGAAGCTAAATCATGTGTTTCGCATGGATTTGAAGCCATGCCTTCTACTTCGCATTGATTTGTAGCTAAATTATGTGTTTTGTATGGATTTGAAGCTGAGTCGTTTGTTGCGCCTGCATTTGAAGCTATATCATTTATATCGCAAGTATTTGAAGCTAAACCATTTGATTCGCATGGATTTGAAGCTAAGCCTTCTACTTCGCATTGATTTGAAGCTAAATCAAGTGTTTCGGTTAGATTTGAAGCTAACTCGTTTGTTTCGCATGCAGCTGAATCTAAATCATGTATATTAGAAGTATGTGAAGCTAAACCATTTGATTCGCACGGATTTGATGCTAAACCACGTGTTTCCAATGAATTTGAACCTTAATCGTGTGTACCGCATGTATTTGAAGCTTAATCATGTCTTCTGAATGGATTTGAAGCTAAGTCGTTTGTGTCGCCTGCATTTGTAGCTATTTCATTTATGTGGCAAGTATTTGAAGCTAAATCATTTGTTTCGCATGGATTTGAAGCAAAACTTTCTGCATCGCATTGATTTGAAACGGAATCAAGTTTTTCTCTTGGATTTGAAGAAAACTCACTGGTTTCGCATGTAGTTGAAGCTAAATCATGTATATCACAAATGTTTGTAGCTAAACCATTTGCTTCGCATGGATTTGAAGCCGAGCCTTCTACTTCGCATTGATTTGAAACTAAATCATGTATTTCGCTTGGATTTGAAGCTATCTCGTTTGTTTCGCATGCAGTTGAATCTAAATCACTTATATCACAAGTATTTGAAGCTAAACCATCTGATTCGCACGGATTTGATGCTAAACCACGTGTTTCCCATGAATTTGAACCTAAATCATGTGTTTCGCATGCAGTTGAAGCTAAATCATGTTCTTCGCATGGATTTGAAGCTTACTCCTTTGTTCCGCCTGTATTTAAAGCTATATCATGTATATGACAAGTATTTGAATCTAAATAATTCGTTTCGCATGGATTTGAATCCAAGCCTTCTACTTCGCATTGATTTGAAGCTAAATCATGTGTTTCGCATGGATTTGAAGCTATACCTTCTATATCGCATTCATTTGAAATTAATCATGTTTTTTGCATGGATTTGTAGCTAACTCGTTTGTTTCGCCTGCATTTGTAGGTATTTCATTTATGAGGCAACTATTTGAAGCTAAATCATTCGTTTCGCATGAATTTGATGCTAACTCGTTTGTTTCGCTTGCAGTTGTAGCTAAATAATGTATATCACAAGTATTTGTAACAAAACCATTTGTTTCGATTTTGTGTGCATTTCAAGCTAACTCACTTATACCGCAGGTATTTGAAGCTAAATCATGTGTTTTCCTTGGATTTGAAGCTAACTAGTTTATATTGAATGCAGTTGAAGCTAAATCATGTTTATCACAAGTATCTGAATCTGAACCATTTGTTTCGCATGCAGTTGAAGCTAAATCATGTTTATCATAAATATCTGAAGCTAAACCATCTGTTTCTCAAGATTATGAAGCTAAACCATGTGTTTCTCATGGACTTGAAGCTAAATCATGTGTTTCGCATGGATTTGATGCAAACTCGTTTGTTTCACCTGCATTTGAAGCTATATCATTTAATCGCAAACATGTAAAGCTAAATCATTTGTTTCGCATGAATTTGAAGCTGAGCCTTCTACTTCGCATTGATTTGAAGCTAAATCATGTGTTTGGCTTGGATTTGAAGCTAACTTGTTTGTTTCGCATGCAGTTGGATCCAAATCATGTATATCACAAGTATTTGAAGCTAAACCATTTGATTCGCATGGATTTGAAGCTAAGACTTCTACTTTGCATTGAATTGAAGCTAACTCGTGTGTATCGCTTGGATTTGAAGCTAATTCGTTTGTTTTGCCTGCATTTGAAGCTGTATCATTTATATCGCAAGTATGTGAAGCTAAATCATTTGTTTCGCATGGATTTGAAGCTATGCCTTCTACTTCACATTGATTTGAAGCTTAAACATCTGATTCGCCTGGATTTGAAGCTAACTCGTTTGTTTCGCCTGCATTTGAAGCTATATCATGCATATCACAAGTATTTGAGACTAAATCATTTGATTCGCGTGGATTTGAAGCTAAGCTTTCTACTTCGCATTGATTTGAAGCTAAATCATGTGTTTCGCTTGGATTTGCAGCTAAGCCTTCTACTTCGCATTCATTTAAAGCTAAGTCATGGGTTTCGCATGGATTTGAAGCTAAGCCTTCTACTTCGCATTGATTTGAAGCTAAATCATGTGTTTGGCGTGGATTTGAAGCTAACTCGTTTATTTAGCCTGCATTTGAAACTATATTAAGCATATCACAAGTATTTAAGACTAAATCATTTGATTCTCATGGATTTGAAGCTAAGCTTTCTACTTCGCATTCATTTGAAGCTAAATCATGTGTTTCGCTTGGATTTGATGCTATCTCGTGTGTTTCTTATGCAGTTGAATTTAAATCATGTATATCGCAAATATTTGAAGCTAAACCATTTGTTTCGCATTGATTTGAAGATAAGCCTTCAACTTCGCATTGATTTGAAGCTAAATCATTTGTTTCCCTTGGATTTGAAGCTAACGCGATTGTTTCGCATGCAGTTGAAGCTAAATCATGTTCATCACAACTATCTGAAGCTAAACCATTTGTTTCGCAAGAATATGAAGCTAAACGATGTGTTTCTCATGGATTTGAAGCTAAATCATGTTTCTCGCGTGGATTTGAAGCCAACTCGTTTGCTTCGCCTGCACTTGAAGCTATATCATTTATATCGCAAGAATGTGAAGATAAATCATTTGCTTCGCATGGATTTGAAGCGAAGCCTTCTACTTCGCATTGATTTGATTCTAAATCATGTGTTTCGCTTGCATTTTAAGCTAACTCGTTCGTTTTTCCTTCATTTGAAGCTATATCATTAAATCGCTAGTATGTGAAGCTAAATCATTTGTGTCGCATGTATTTGAAGCTACGCCTCCTACTTCGCATTGATTTGAATCAAGATCATGTGTTTCGCATACATTTGAAGCTAACTCGTTTGTTTCGCATGCAGTTGAAGGTAAATCATGTATACCACAAGTATTTGAAGCTAAACCATTTGTTTCGCATTGATTTGAAGCTAAGCCTTCAACTTCACATTGATTTGAACCTAAATTATTTGGTTCCCTTGGATTTGAAGCTAACGCGTTTGTTTCGCATGCAGTTGAAGCTAGATCATGTTTATCATAAATATCTGAAGCTAAACCATCTGTTTCTCAAGATTATGAAGCTAAACCATGTGTTTCTCATGGACTTGAAGCTAAATCATGTGTTTCGCATGGATTTGAAGCAAACTCGTTTGTTTCGCCTGCATTTGAAGCTATAACATTTAATCGCAAGCATGTAAAGCTAAATCATTTGTTTCGCATTGATTTGAAGCTAAGCCTTCAACTTCGCATTGATTTGAAGCTAAATCATTTGTTTCCCTTGGATTTGAAGCTAACGCGATTGTTTCGCCTGCGTTTGAAGCTATATCAATTATATCGCAAGTATTTGAAGCTAAATCATTTGTGTCGCATGGCTTTGAAGCTAAGCCTTCTACATCGCACTGATTTGATGCTAAATCTTGTGCATCGCATGGATTTGAAGCTAAACCTTCTGCATCGCATTGATTTGCAGCTAAATCATGTGTTTCGCATGGACTTAAATCTAACTCGTTTGTTTCGCATGCAGCTGAAGCTATATCACCTATATCCCAAGTGTTTTGAAGCTCTCTCATTTGTTTGGCATGGATTTGAAACTAAACCTTCTAAATTGCATTGATTTTAAGATAAATCTTGTGATTCGCTTGGATTTGAAGCTAACTCGTTTGTTTCGACTGCATTTGAAGCTATATCACTTATAGCGCAAGTATCTGAAGCTAAATCAATGTTCTCGCATGGATTTGAAGCTAAACCTACTACATCGCATTTATTTGCTGCTAAATCATGTGTTTAGCATGGATTTGAAGCTAACTCGTTTTTTGCGCATGCAGTTGCATCTAAATAACGTATATCACATGTAATTGCAGCTAAACCATTTGATTCGCACGGATTTGAATCTAAGCCGTATGCTTCGAATTGATTTGAAGCTAAACCTAATACATCGCATTGATTAGAAGCTAAATCTTGTGTATTGCATGGATTTGAAGCTAAACCTTCTACATAGCATTGATTTACAGCTAAATCATGTGTTTCGCATGAATTCGATGCTATCTCGTTTGTTTCGCCTGCAGTAGAATCTATATCACTTATATAGCAAGAATTTGAAGCTAAATCATTTTTTCCGCATGGATTAGAAGCTAAGACATCTAGTTCGCATTGATTTGAAGCAAAATCATAAGTTTCGGATGGATTAGAAGCTAACTCGTTTGTATCGCCTGCATTTGGAGCTATATCATTTATATCGCAAGTATTTGAAGCTAAAACATTTGTGTCGCATGGCTTTGAGGATAAGCCTCCTACTTCGCATTGATTTGAAACTAAACCATGTGTTTCGCTTGGATTTGAAGCTAACTCGTTTGTTTCGCCTGCATTTGAAGCTATATCATTTATATCGCAAGTATATGAAGCTAAATCATTTGTGTTGCATGGCTTTGAAGCTAACTCGTTGTTTCGCCTGCACTGAAGCTATATCACTTCTATCGCAAGTATTTGAAGCTAAATCATTTGTGTCGCATGGATTTGAAGCTAAGCCTTCTACTTCGCATTGATTTGGAACTAAATCATGTGTTTCGCTTGGATTTGAAGCTAAATCATGTGTTTCGCATAGATTTGAAGCTAACTCGTTTGTTTCTCCTGCATTTGAAGCTATATCATTTATATCGCAAGTATGTGAAGCTAAATCATTTGTTTCGCATCGATTTGAAGCTAAGCCTTCTACTTCGCATTGGTTTGAAGCCATATCATGTGCTTTGCATGGATTTGAAGCTAAGTCATGTATTTCGCATGGATTTGAAGAAAACTCGTTTGTTTCGCCTGCATTTGAAGATATATCATGTATATCAGAAGTATTTGAAGCTAAATCATTTGTTTCGCATGAGTTTGAAGCCTAGCTTTCTCCTTCGCATTGATTTGAAGCTAAATCATTTGTTTCGCTTGGATTTGAATCTAAGCGTTCTACTTCGCACTGCTTTGAAGCTAAATCATGTTTTTCGCATGGATTCGAAGCTTACTCGCTGTTCTGCCTGCATTTGAAGCTATATCATGTATATCACACGTATGCGAAGCTAATTCATTTTATTCGCATGGATTTGAAGCTAAGCCTTCTACTTCGCATTGATTTGAAGCAAAATCATGTGTTTTGCATGGATTTGAAGATATCTCGTTTGTTTCGACTTTATTTGAATCTGTACCATCTATTTCGCAAGCATTTGAAGCTAATTCTTTTGTGTCGCATGGATTTGACGCTAAACCTTCTACATCGCATTAATTTGCAGTTAAATCATGTGTTTCGCATGGATTTGAAGAAAACTCGTTTGTTTCGCCTGCATTTGGTGCTATATCATGTATATCACAAGTATTTGAAGCTAAATCATTTGATTCGCATGGATTTTAAGCTAAGCTTTCTACTTCTCATTGATTTGAAGCTAAATCTTGTGATTCGATTGGATTTGAAGATAAGCCTCCTACTTCGCATTGATTTGAAACTAAATCATTAGTTACGCATGCATTTGAAGTTAACTCGCTTGTTTCGCATGCAGTCGAATTTAAATCATGAATATCACAAGTATTTGAAGATAAACCGGTTGCTTCGCATTGATTTGAAGTTAAGCCTTTTACTTCGGATTGATATGAAGCTAAATCATGTGTTCCACATTGATTTGGAGCTAAGTCTTCTACTTCGCCTTGATTTCATGCTAAATCATGTGTTTCGCTTGGATTTGAGGCTAGGTCGATTGTTTCGCATGCAATTGAAGCTAAATCATGTATATCACAAGTATTTGTAGCTAAACCATTTGTTCCGCATGGATTTGAAGCTACGTCGTCTACTTCGCATTGATATGAAGCTAAATCAGCTGTTTCAGCTGGATTTGAAGCTAACTCGTTTGTTTCACATGCAGTTGAAGCTATATCATTTATATCGCAAGTATTTTAAGCTAAACCTTTCGATTCGCATTGATTTGAAGCTAATCCTTCTACTTCGCATTGATTTGAAGCTAAATCATGTGTTTCGCTTGTATTTGAAGCTAACTCGTTGTTTCGCCTGCCGTTGAAGCTAAATCATGTATATCACAAGTATTTGAAGCTAAACCATTTGATTCGAGTGGATTTGAAGCTAAGCGTTCTACTTCGCAATGTTTTGAAGCTAAATCATGTGTTTCGCTTGGAGTTGATGTTACCTCGTTTGTTTCGCATGCAGTTGATGCGAAACCATGTCTATCACAAGTATTTGAAGCTAAACCATTTGTTTCGCATTGATTTGAAGCTAAGCCTTCAACTTCGCATTGATTTGAAGCTAAATCATTTGTTTCCCTTGGATTTGAAGCTAACGCGATTGTTTCGCCTGCGTTTGAAGCTATATCAATTATATCGCAAGTATTTGAAGCTAAATCATTTGTGTCGCATGGCTTTGAAGCTAAGCCTTCTACATCGCACTGATTTGATGCTAAATCTTGTGCATCGCATGGATTTGAAGCTAAACCTTCTGCATCGCATTGATTTGCAGCTAAATCATGTGTTTCGCATGGACTTAAATCTAACTCGTTTGTTTCGCATGCAGCTGAAGCTATATCACCTATATCCCAAGTGTTTTGAAGCTCTCTCATTTGTTTGGCATGGATTTGAAACTAAACCTTCTAAATTGCATTGATTTTAAGATAAATCTTGTGATTCGCTTGGATTTGAAGCTAACTCGTTTGTTTCGACTGCATTTGAAGCTATATCACTTATAGCGCAAGTATCTGAAGCTAAATCAATGTTCTCGCATGGATTTGAAGCTAAACCTACTACATCGCATTTATTTGCTGCTAAATCATGTGTTTAGCATGGATTTGAAGCTAACTCGGTTTTTGCGCATGCAGTTGCATCTAAATAACGTATATCACATGTAATTGCAGCTAAACCATTTGATTCGCACGGATTTGAATCTAAGCCGTATGCTTCGAATTGATTTGAAGCTAAACCTAATACATCGCATTGATTAGAAGCTAAATCTTGTGTATTGCATGGATTTGAAGCTAAACCTTCTACATAGCATTGATTTACAGCTAAATCATGTGTTTCGCATGAATTCGATGCTATCTCACTTGTTTCGCCTGCAGTAGAATCTATATCACTTATATAGCAAGAATTTGAAGCTAAATCATTTTTTCCGCATGGATTAGAAGCTAAGACATCTAGTTCGCATTGATTTGAAGCAAAATCATAAGTTTCGGATGGATTAGAAGCTAACTCGTTTGTATCGCCTGCATTTGGAGCTATATCATTTATATCGCAAGTATTTGAAGCTAAAACATTTGTGTCGCATGGCTTTGAGGATAAGCCTCCTACTTCGCATTGATTTGAAACTAAACCATGTGTTTCGCTTGGATTTGAAGCTAACTCGTTTGTTTCGCCTGCATTTGAAGCTATATCATTTATATCGCAAGTATATGAAGCTAAATCATTTGTGTTGCATGGCTTTGAAGCTAACTCGTTGTTTCGCCTGCATTGAAGCTATATCACTTCTATCGCAAGTATTTGAAGCTAAATCATTTGTGTCGCATGGATTTGAAGCTAAGCCTTCTACTTCGCATTGATTTGGAACTAAATCATGTGTTTCGCTTGGATTTGAAGCTAACTCGTTTGTTTCGCATGCATTTGAAGCTATATCAATTGTATCGCAAGTATTTGAAGCTAAATCATTTGTGTCGCATGGCTTTGTGGATAAGCCTTCTACTTCGCATTAATTTGAAGGTAAGTCACGTTCTTCGCTTGGATTTGAAGCTAACTCGATTGTTTCGCCTGCATTTGAAGCTATATCATTTATATCGCAAGTATGTGAAACTAAATCATTTGTTTCGCATGGATTTGAAGCTAAGCCTTCTGCTTCGCATTGATTTGAAACTAAATCATGTGTTTCGCATGGATTTGAAGCTAAGCCTTCTACTTCACATTGATTTGAAACTAAATCATGTGGTTCGCATGGATTTGAAGCTAAATCATGTGTTTCGCAAAGATTTGAAGCTAACTCGTTTATTTCGCCTGCATTTGAAGCTATATCAGTTATATCGCAAGTATTTGAAGCTAAATCATTTGCGTCGCATGGCTTTGAGGATAAGCCTCCTACTTCGCATTGATTTGAATCTAAACCATGTGTTTCGCTTGGATTTGAAGCTAACTCGTTTGTTTCGCCTGCATTTGAAGCTATATCATTTATATCTCAAGTATATGAAGCTAAATCATTTGTGTTGCATGGCTTTGAAGCTAGCTCGTTTGTTTCGCCTGCATTGAAGCTATATCACTTCTATCGCAAGTATTTGAAGCTAAATCATTTGTGTCGCCTGGATTTGAAGCTAAGCCTTATACTTCGCATTGATTTGAAACTAAATCATCTGTTTTGCTTGGATTTGAATCTAACTCGTTTGTTTCGCTTGCATTTGAAGCTAAATCAATTATATCGCAAGTATTTGAAGCTGAATCATTTGTGTCGCATGGCTTTGAGGATAAGCCTTCTACTTCGCATTAATTTGAAGGTAAATCATGTGTTTCGCTTGGATTTGAAGCTAAGCCTTCTACTTCGCATTGATTTGGAACTAAATCATGTGTTTCGCTTGGATTTGAAGCTAACTCGTTTGTTTCGCATGCATTTGAAGCTATATCATTTATATCGCAAGTATGTGAAACTAAATCATTTGTTTCGCATGGATTTGAAGCTAAGCCTTCTGCTTCGCATTGATTTGAAACTAAATCATGTGTTTCGCATGGATTTGAAGCTAAGCCTTCTACTTCACATTGATTTGAAACTAAATCATGTGGTTCGCATGGATTTGAAGCTAAATCATGTGTTTCGCTTGGATTTGAAGCTATCTCGTTTGTTTCGCCTGCATTGAAGCTATATCACTTCTATCGCAAGTATTTGAAGCTAAATCATTTGTGTCGCATGGATTTGAAGCTAAGCCTTCTACTTCGCATTGATTTGGAACTAAATCATGTGTTTCGCTTGGATTTGAAGCTAACTCGTTTGTTTCGCATGCATTTGAAGCTATATCAATTGTATCGCAAGTATTTGAAGCTAAATCATTTGTGTCGCATGGCTTTGTGGATAAGCCTTCTACTTCGCATTAATTTGAAGGTAAATCACGTGCTTCGCTTGGATTTGAAGCTAACTCGTTTGTTTCGCCTGCATTTGAAGCTATATCATTTATATCGCAAGTATGTGAAACTAAATCATTTGTTTCGCATGGATTTGAAGCTAAGCCTTCTGCTTCGCATTGATTTGAAACTAAATCATGTGTTTCGCTTGGATTTGAAGCTAACTCGTTTGTTTCGCCTGCATTTGAAGCTATATCATTTATATCGCAAGTATATGAAGCTAAATCATTTGTGTTGCATGGCTTTGAAGCTAACTCGTTTGTTTCGCCTGCATTGATGCTATATCACTTCTATCGCAAGTATTTGAAGCTAAATCATTTGTGTCGCATGGATTTGAAGCTAAGCCTTCTACTTCGCATTGATTTGGAACTAAATCATGTGTTTCGCTTGGATTTGAAGCTAACTCGTTTGTTTCGCAAGCATTTGAAGCTATATCAATTGTATCGCAACTATTTGAAGCTAAATTATTTGTGTCGCATGGCTTTGTGGATAAGCCTTCTACTTCGCATTAATTTGAAGGTAAATCACGTGCTTCGCTTGGATTTGAAGCTAACTCGTTTGTTTCGCCTGCATTTGAAGCTATATCATTTATATCGCAAGTATGTGAAACTAAATCATTTGTTTCGCATGGATTTGAAGCTAAGCCTTCTGCTTCGCATTGATTTGAAACTAAATCATGTGTTTCGCATGGATTTGAAGCTAAGCCTTCTACTTCACATTGATTTGAAACTAAATCATGTGGTTCGCATGGATTTGAAGCTAAATCATGTGTTTCGCACAGATTTGAAGCTAACTCGTTAATTTCGCCTGCATTTGAAGCTATATCAGTTATATCGCAAGTATTTGAAGCTAAATCATTTGTGTCGCATGGCTTTGAGGATAAGCCTCCTACTTCGCATTGATTTGAAACTAAACCATGTGTTTCGCTTGGATTTGAAGCTAACTCGTTTGTTTCGCCTGCATTTGAAGCTATATCAATTGTATCGCAAGTATTTGAAGCTAAATCATTTGTGTCGCATGGCTTTGTGGATAAGCCTTCTACTTCGCATTAATTTGAAGGTAAATCACATGCTTCGCTTGGATTTGAAGCTAACTCGTTTGTTTCGCCTGCATTTGAAGCTATATCATTTATATCGCAAGTATGTGAAACTAAATCATTTGTTTCGCATGGATTTGAAGCTAAGCCTTCTGCTTCGCATTGATTTGAAACTAAATCATGTGTTTCGCTTGGATTTGAAGCTAACTCGTTTGTTTCGCCTGCATTTGAAGCTATATCATTTATATCGCAAGTATATGAAGCTAAATCATTTGTGTTGCATGGCTTTGAAGCTAACTCGTTTGTTTCGCCTGCATTGAAGCTATATCACTTCTATCGCAAGTATTTGAAGCTAAATCATTTGTGTCGCATGGATTTGAAGCTAAGCCTTCTACTTCGCATTGATTTGAAACTAAATCATCTGATTTGCTTGGATTTGAATCTAACTCGTTTGTTTCGCTTGCATTTGAAGCTAAATCAATTATATCGCAAGTATTTGAAGCTGAATCATTTGTGTCGCATGACTTTGAGGATAAGCCTTCTACTTCGCATTAATTTGAAGGTAAATCATGTGTTTCGCTTGGATTTGAAGCTAAGCCTTCTACTTCGCATTGATTTGGAACTAAATCATGTGTTTCGCTTGGATCTGAAGCTAACTCGTTTGTTTCGCATGCATTTGAAGCTATATCAATTGTATCGCAAGTATTTGAAGCTAAACCATTTGTGTCGCATGGCTTTGAAGCTAAGCCTCCTACTTCGCATTGATTTGAAGCTAAATCATGTGTTTCGCACAGATTTGAAGCTAACTCGTTTGTTTCGCCTGCATTTGATGCTATATCAATTATATCGCAAGTATTTGAAGCTAAATCATTTGTGTCACATGGCTTTGAGAATAAGCCTTCTACTTCGCATTAATTTGAAGGAAAATCATGTGTTTCGCTTGGATTTGAAGCTAAACCTTCTACTTCGCATTGATTTGGAACTAAATCATGTGTTTCGCTTGGATTTGAAGCTAACTCGTTTGTTTCGCATGCATTTGAAGCTATATCAATTGTATCGCAAGTATTTCAAGCTAAATCATTTGTGTCGCATGGCTTTGAGGATAAGCCTCCTACTTCGCATTGATTTGAAACTAAACGATGTGTTTCGCTTGGATTTGAAGCTAACTCGTTTGTTTCGCCTGCATTTGAAGCTATATCATTTATATCGCAAGTATATGAATCTAGATCATTTCTGTTGCATGGCTTTGAAGTTAACTCGTTTGTTTCGCCTGCATTGAAGCTATATCACTTCTATCGCAAGTATTTGAAGCTAAATCATTTGTGTCGCATGGCTTTGAGGATAAGCCTCCTACTTCGCATTGATTTGAAACTAAACCATGTGTTTCGCTTGGATTTGAAGCTAACTCGTTTGTATCGCCTGCATTTGAAGCTATATCATTTATATCGCAAGTATATGAAGCTAAATCATTTGTGTTGCATGGCTTTGAAGCTAACTCGTTTGTTTCGCCTGCATTGAAGCTATATCACTTCTATCGCAAGTATTTGAAGCTAAATCATTTGTGTCGCATGGATTTGAAGCTAAGCCTTCTACTTCGCATTGATTTGGAACTAAATCATGTGTTTCGCTTGGATTTGAAGCTAACTCGTTTGTTTCGCATGCATTTGAAGCTATATCAATTGTATCGCAAGTATTTGAAGCTAAATCATTTGTGTCGCATGGCTTTGTGGATAAGCCTTCTACTTCGCATTAATTTGAAGGTAAATCACGTGCTTCGCTTGGATTTGAAGCTAACTCGTTTGTTTCGCATGCATTTGAAGCTATATCAATTGTATCGCAAGTATTTGAAGCTAAATCATTTGTGTCGCATGGCTTTGTGGATAAGCCTTCTATTTCGCATTAATTTGAAGGTAAATCACGTGCTTCGCTTGGATTTGAAGCTAACTCGTTTGTTTCGCCTGCATTTGAAGCTATATCATTTATATCGCAAGTATGTGAAACTAAATCATTTGTTTCGCATGGATTTGAAGCTAAGCCTTCTGCTTCGCATTGATTTGAAACTAAATCATGTGTTTCGCTTGGATTTGAAGCTAACTCGTTTGTTTCGCCTGCATTTGAAGCTATATCATTTATATCGCAAGTATATGAAGCTAAATCATTTGTGTTGCATGGCTTTGAAGCTAACTCGTTTGTTTCGCCTGCATTGATGCTATATCACTTCTATCGCAAGTATTTGAAGCTAAATCATTTGTGTCGCATGGATTTGAAGCTAAGCCTTCTACTTCGCATTGATTTGGAACTAAATCATGTGTTTCGCTTGGATTTGAAGCTAACTCGTTTGTTTCGCAAGCATTTGAAGCTATATCAATTGTATCGCAAGTATTTGAAGCTAAATCATTTGTGTCGCATGGCTTTGTGGATAAGCCTTCTACTTCGCATTAATTTGAAGGTAAATCACGTGCTTCGCTTGGATTTGAAGCTAACTCGTTTGTTTCGCCTGCATTTGAAGCTATATCATTTATATCGCAAGTATGTGAAACTAAATCATTTGTTTCGCATGGATTTGAAGCTAAGCCTTCTGCTTCGCATTGATTTGAAACTAAATCATGTGTTTCGCATGGATTTGAAGCTAAGCCTTCTACTTCACATTGATTTGAAACTAAATCATGTGGTTCGCATGGATTTGAAGCTAAATCATGTGTTTCGCACAGATTTGAAGCTAACTCGTTAATTTCGCCTGCATTTGAAGCTATATCAGTTATATCGCAAGTATTTGAAGCTAAATCATTTGTGTCGCATGGCTTTGAGGATAAGCCTCCTACTTCGCATTGATTTGAAACTAAACCATGTGTTTCGCTTGGATTTGAAGCTAACTCGTTTGTTTCGCCTGCATTTGAAGCTATATCATTTATATCGCAAGTATATGAAGCTAAATCATTTGTGTTGCATGGCTTTGAAGCTAACTCGTTTGTTTCGCCTGCATTGAAGCTATATCACTTCTATCGCAAGTATTTGAAGCTAAATCAATTGTGTCGCATGGATTTGAAGCTAAGCCTTCTACTTCGCATTGATTTGGAACTAAATCATGTGTTTCGCTTGGATTTGAAGCTAACTCGTTTGTTTCGCATGCATTTGAAGCTATATCAATTGTATCGCAAGTATTTGAAGCTAAATCATTTGTGTCGCATGGCTTTGTGGATAAGCCTTCTACTTCGCATTAATTTGAAGGTAAATCACATGCTTCGCTTGGATTTGAAGCTAACTCGTTTGTTTCGCCTGCATTTGAAGCTATATCATTTATATCGCAAGTATGTGAAACTAAATCATTTGTTTCGCATGGATTTGAAGCTAAGCCTTCTGCTTCGCATTGATTTGAAACTAAATCATGTGTTTCGCTTGGATTTGAAGCTAACTCGTTTGTTTTGCCTGCATTTGAAGCTATATCATTTATATCGCAAGTATATGAAGCTAAATCATTTGTGTTGCATGGCTTTGAAGCTAACTCGTTTGTTTCGCCTGCATTGAAGCTATATCACTTCTATCGCAAGTATTTGAAGCTAAATCATTTGTGTCGCATGGATTTGAAGCTAAGCCTTCTACTTCGCATTGATTTGAAACTAAATCATCTGATTTGCTTGGATTTGAATCTAACTCGTTTGTTTCGCTTGCATTTGAAGCTAATTCAATTATATCGCAAGTATTTGAAGCTGAATCATTTGTGTCGCATGACTTTGAGGATAAGCCTTCTACTTCACATTAATTTGAAGGTAAATCATGTGTTTCGCTTGGATTTGAAGCTAAGCCTTCTACTTCGCATTGATTTGGAACTAAATCATGTGTTTCGCTTGGATCTGAAGCTAACTCGTTTGTTTCGCATGCATTTGAAGCTATATCAATTGTATCGCAAGTATTTGAAGCTAAACCATTTGTGTCGCATGGCTTTGAAGCTAAGCCTCCTACTTCGCATTGATTTGAAGCTAAATCATGTGTTTCGCACAGATTTGAAGCTAACTCGTTTGTTTCGCCTGCATTTGATGCTATATCAATTATATCGCAAGTATTTGAAGCTAAATCATTTGTGTCACATGGCTTTGAGAATAAGCCTTCTACTTCGCATTAATTTGAAGGAAAATCATGTGTTTCGCTTGGATTTGAAGCTAAACCTTCTACTTCGCATTGATTTGGAACTAAATCATGTGTTTCGCTTGGATTTGAAGCTAACTCGTTTGTTTCGCATGCATTTGAAGCTATATCAATTGTATCGCAAGTATTTCAAGCTAAATCATTTGTGTCGCATGGCTTTGAGGATAAGCCTCCTACTTCGCCTTGATTTGAAACTAAACGATGTGTTTCGCTTGGATTTGAAGCTAACTCGTTTGTTTCGCCTGCATTTGAAGCTATATCATTTATATCGCAAGTATATGAATCTAGATCATTTGTGTTGCATGGCTTTGAAGTTAACTCGTTTGTTTCGCCTGCATTGAAGCTATATCACTTCTATCGCAAGTATTTGAAGCTAAATCATTTGTGTCGCATGGCTTTGAGGATAAGGCTCCTACTTCGCATTGATTTGAAACTAAACCTTGTGTTTCGCTTGGATTTGAAGCTAACTCGTTTGTATCGCCTGCATTTGAAGCTATATCATTTATATCGCAAGTATATGAAGCTAAATCATTTGTGTTGCATGGCTTTGAAGCTAACTCGTTTGTTTCGCCTGCATTGAAGCTATATCACTTCTATCGCAAGTATTTGAAGCTAAATCATTTGTGTCGCATGGATTTGAAGCTAACCCTTTTACTTCGCATTGATTTGGAACTAAATCATGTGTTTCGCTTGGATTTGAAGCTAACTCGTTTGTTTCGCCTGCATTTGAAGCTATATCATTTATATCGCAAGTATGTGAAACTAAATCATTTGTTTCGCATGGATTTGAAGCTAAGCCTTCTGCTTCGCATTGATTTGAAACTAAATCATGTGTTTCGCATGGATTTGAAGCTAAGCCTTCTACTTCACATTGATTTGAAACTAAATCATGTGGTTCGCATGGATTTGAAGCTAAATCATGTGTTTCGCACAGATTTGAAGCTAACTCGTTTATTTCGCCTGCATTTGAAGCTATATCAGTTATATCGCAAGTATTTGAAGCTAAATCATTTGTGTCGCATGGCTTTGAGGATAAGCCTCCTACTTCGCATTGATTTGAAACTAAACCATGTGTTTCGCTTGGATTTGAAGCTAACTCGTTTGTTTCGCCTGCATTTGAAGCTATATCATTTATATCGCAAGTATTTGAAGCTAAATCATTTGTGTCACATGGCTTTGAGAATAAGCCTTCTACTTCGCATTAATTTGAAGGAAAATCATGTGTTTCGCTTGGATTTGAAGCTAAACCTTCTACTTCGCATTGATTTGGAACTAAATCATGTGTTTCGCTTGGATTTGAAGCTAACTCGTTTGTTTCGCATGCATTTGAAGCTATATCAAATGTATCGCAAGTATTTGAAGCTAAATCATTTGTGTCGCATGGCTTTGAGGATAAGCCTCCTACTTCGCATTGATTTGAAACTAAACCATGTGTTTCGCTTGGATTTGAAGCTAACTCGTTTGTTTCGCCTGCATTTGAAGCTATATCATTTATATCGCAAGTATATGAAGCTAGATCATTTGTGTTGCATGGCTTTGAAGTTAACTCGTTTGTTTCGCCTGCATTGAAGCTATATCACTTCTATCGCAAGTATTTGAAGCTAAATCATTTGTGTCGCATGGCTTTGAGGATAAGCCTCCTACTTCGCATTGATTTGAAACTAAACCATGTGTTTCGCTTGGATTTGAAGCTAACTCGTTTGTATCGCCTGCATTTGAAGCTATATCATTTATATCGCAAGTATATGAAGCTAAATCATTTTGTTGCATGGCTTTGAAGCTAACTCGTTTGTTTCGCCTGCATTGAAGCTATATCACTTCTATCGCAAGTATTTGAAGCTAAATCATTTGTGTCGCATGACTTTGAGGATAAGCCTTCTACTTCACATTAATTTGAAGGTAAATCATGTGTTTCGCTTGGATTTGAAGCTAACTCGTTTGTTTCGCATGCATTTGAAGCTATATCAATTGTATCGCAAGTATTTGAAGCTAAATCATTTGTGTCGCATGGCTTTGTGGATAAGCCTTCTACTTCGCATTAATTTGAAGGTAAATCACGTGCTTCGCTTGGATTTGAAGCTAACTCGTTTGTTTCGCCTGCATTTGAAGCTATATCATTTATATCGCAAGTATGTGAAACTAAATCATTTGTTTCGCATGGATTTGAAGCTAAGCCTTCTGCTTCGCATTGATTTGAAACTAAATCATGTGTTTCGCTTGGATTTGAAGCTAACTCGTTTGTTTCGCCTGCATTTGAAGCTATATCATTTATATCGCAAGTATATGAAGCTAAATCATTTGTGTTGCATGGCTTTGAAGCTAACTCGTTTGTTTCGCCTGCATTGATGCTATATCACTTCTATCGCAAGTATTTGAAGCTAAATCATTTGTGTCGCATGGATTTGAAGCTAAGCCTTCTACTTCGCATTGATTTGGAACTAAATCATGTGTTTCGCTTGGATTTGAAGCTAACTCGTTTGTTTCGCAAGCATTTGAAGCTATATCAATTGTATCGCAAGTATTTGAAGCTAAATCATTTGTGTCGCATGGCTTTGAGGATAAGCCTCCTACTTCGCATTGATTTGAAACTAAACCATGTGTTTCGCTTGGATTTGAAGCTAACTCGTTTGTTTCGCCTGCATTTGAAGCTATATCATTTATATCGCAAGTATTTGAAGCTAAATCATTTGTGTCACATGGCTTTGAGAATAAGCCTTCTACTTCGCATTAATTTGAAGGAAAATCATGTGTTTCGCTTGGATTTGAAGCTAAACCTTCTACTTCGCATTGATTTGGAACTAAATCATGTGTTTCGCTTGGATTTGAAGCTAACTCGTTTGTTTCGCATGCATTTGAAGCTATATAAAATGTATCGCAAGTATTTGAAGCTAAATCATTTGTGTCGCATGGCTTTGAGGATAAGCCTCCTACTTCGCATTGATTTGAAACTAAACCATGTGTTTCGCTTGGATTTGAAGCTAACTCGTTTGTTTCGCCTGCATTTGAAGCTATATCATTTATATCGCAAGTATATGAAGCTAGATCATTTGTGTTGCATGGCTTTGAAGTTAACTCGTTTGTTTCGCCTGCATTGAAGCTATATCACTTCTATCGCAAGTATTTGAAGCTAAATCATTTGTGTCGCATGGCTTTGAGGATAAGCCTCCTACTTCGCATTGATTTGAAACTAAACCATGTGTTTCGCTTGGATTTGAAGCTAACTCGTTTGTATCGCCTGCATTTGAAGCTATATCATTTATATCGCAAGTATATGAAGCTAAATCATTTTGTTGCATGGCTTTGAAGCTAACTCGTTTGTTTCGCCTGCATTGAAGCTATATCACTTCTATCGCAAGTATTTGAAGCTAAATCATTTGTGTCGCATGGATTTGAAGCTAAGCCTTTTACTTCGCATTGATTTGGAACTAAATCATGTGTTTCGCTTGGATTTGAAGCTAACTCGTTTGTTTCGCATGCATTTGAAGCTATATCAATTGTATCGCAAGTATTTGAAGCTAAATTATTTGTGTCGCATGGCTTTGTGGATAAGCCTTCTACTTCGCATTAATTTGAAGGTAAATCACGTGCTTCGCTTGGATTTGAAGCTAACTCGTTTGTTTCGCCTGCATTTGAAGCTATATCATTTATATCGCAAGTATGTGAAACTAAATCATTTGTTTCGCATGGATTTGAAGCTAAGCCTTCTGCTTCGCATTGATTTGAAACTAAATCATGTGTTTCGCATGGATTTGAAGCTAAGCCTTCTACTTCACATTGATTTGAAACTAAATCATGTGGTCCGCATGGATTTGAAGCTAAATCATGTGTTTCGCACAGATTTGAAGCTAACTCGTTAATTTCGCCTGCATTTGAAGCTATATCAGTTATATCGCAAGTATTTGAAGCTAAATCATTTGTGTCGCATGGCTTTGAGGATAAGCCTCCTACTTCGCATTGATTTGAAACTAAACCATGTGTTTCGCTTGGATTTGAAGCTAACTCGTTTGTTTCGCCTGCATTTGAAGCTATATCATTTATATCGCAAGTATATGAAGCTAAATCATTTGTGTTGCATGGCTTTGAAGCTAACTCGTTTGTTTCGCCTGCATTGAAGCTATATCACTTCTATCGCAAGTATTTGAAGCTAAATCATTTGTGTCGCATGGATTTGAAGCTAAGCCTTCTACTTCGCATTGATTTGGAACTAAATCATGTGTTTCGCTTGGATTTGAAGCTAACTCGTTTGTTTCGCCTGCATTTGAAGCTATATCATTTATATCGCAAGTATGTGAAACTAAATCATTTGTTTCGCATGGATTTGAAGCTAAGCCTTCTGCTTCGCATTGATTTGAAACTAAATCATGTGTTTCGCTTGGATTTGAAGCTAACTCGTTTGTTTCGCCTGCATTTGAAGCTATATCATTTATATCGCAAGTATATGAAGCTAAATCATTTGTGTTGCATGGCTTTGAAGCTAACTCGTTTGTTTCGCCTGCATTGAAGCTATATCACTTCTATCGCAAGTATTTGAAGCTAAATCATTTGTGTCGCATGGATTTGAAGCTAAGCATTCTACTTCGCATTGATTTGAAACTAAATCATCTGATTTGCTTGGATTTGAATCTAACTCGTTTGTTTCGCTTGCATTTGAAGCTAAATCAATTATATCGCAAGTATTTGAAGCTGAATCATTTGTGTCGCATGACTTTGAGGATAAGCCTTCTACTTCGCATTAATTTGAAGGTAAATCGTGTGTTTCGCTTGGATTTGAAGCTAAGCCTTCTACTTCGCATTGATTTGGAACTAAATCATGTGTTTCGCTTGGATCTGAAGCTAACTCGTTTGTTTCGCATGCATTTGAAGCTATATCAATTGTATCGCAAGTATTTGAAGCTAAACCATTTGTGTCGCATGGCTTTGAAGCTAAGCCTCCTACTTCGCATTGATTTGAAGCTAAATCATGTGTTTCGCACAGATTTGAAGCTAACTCGTTTGTTTCGCCTGCATTTGATGCTATATCAATTATATCGCAAGTATTTGAAGCTAAATCATTTGTGTCACATGGCTTTGAGAATAAGCCTTCTACTTCGCATTAATTTGAAGGAAAATCATGTGTTTCGCTTGGATTTGAAGCTAAACCTTCTACTTCGCATTGATTTGGAACTAAATCATGTGTTTCGCTTGGATTTGAAGCTAACTCGTTTGTTTCGCATGCATTTGAAGCTATATCAATTGTATCGCAAGTATTTCAAGCTAAATCATTTGTGTCGCATGGCTTTGAGGATAAGCCTCCTACTTCGCATTGATTTGAAACTAAACGATGTGTTTCGCTTGGATTTGAAGCTAACTCGTTTGTTTCGCCTGCATTTGAAGCTATATCATTTATATCGCAAGTATATGAATCTAGATCATTTGTGTTGCATGGCTTTGAAGTTAACTCGTTTGTTTCGCCTGCATTGAAGCTATATCACTTCTATCGCAAGTATTTGAAGCTAAATCATTTGTGTCGCATGGCTTTGAGGACAAGCCTCCTACTTCGCATTGATTTGAAACTAAACCATGTGTTTCGCTTGGATTTGAAGCTAACTCGTTTGTATCGCCTGCATTTGAAGCTATATCATTTATATCGCAAGTATATGAAGCTAAATCATTTGTGTTGCATGGCTTTGAAGCTAACTCGTTTGTTTCGCCTGCATTGAAGCTATATCACTTCTATCGCAAGTATTTGAAGCTAAATCATTTGTGTCGCATGGATTTGAAGCTAAGCCTTTTACTTCGCATTGATTTGGAACTAAATCATGTGTTTCGCTTGGATTTGAAGCTAACTCGTTTGTTTCGCATGCATTTGAAGCTATATCAATTGTATCGCAAGTATTTGAAGCTAAATCATTTGTGTCGCATGGCTTTGTGGATAAGCCTTCTACTTCGCATTAATTTGAAGGTAAATCACGTGCTTCGCTTGGATTTGAAGCTAACTCCTTTGTTTCGCCTGCATTTGAAGCTATATCAATTATATCGCATGTATTTGAAGCTAAATCGTTTGTGTCGCATGGCTTTGAGGACAAGCCTTCCACTTTGCATTAATTTGAAGGTAAATCATGTGTTTCGCTTGGATTTGAAGCTAAGCCTTCTACTTCAAATTGATTTGGAACTAAATCATGTGTTTCGCTTGGATTTGAAGCTAACTCGTTTGTTTCGCATGCATTTGAAGCTGTATCATTTATATCGCAAGTATATGAAGCTAAATCATTTGTGTTGCATGGCTTTGAAGCTAACTCGTTTGTTTCGCCTGCATTGAAGCTATATCACTTCTATCGCAAGTATTTGAAGCTAAATCATTTGTGTCGCATGGATTTGAAGCTAAACCTTCTACTTCGCATTGATTTGGTACTAAATCATGTGTTTCGCTTGGATTTGAAGCTAACTCGTTTGTTTCGCATGCATTTGAAGCTATATCAATTGTATCGCAAGTATTTGAAGCTAAATCATTTGTGTCGCATTGCTTTGAGGATAAGCCTTCTACTTTGCATTAATTTGAAGGTAAATCACGTGCTTCGCTTGGATTTGAAGCTAACTCGTTTGTTTCGCCTGCATTTGAAGCTATATCATTTATATCGCAAGTATGTGAAACTAAATCATTTGTTTCGCATGGATTTGAAGCTAAGCCTTCTGCTTCGCATTGATTTGAAACTAAATCATGTGTTTCGCATGGATTTGAAGCTAAGCCTTATACTTCACATTGATTTGAAACTAAATCATGTGGTTCGCATGGATTTGAAGCTAAATCATGTGTTTCGCACAGATTTGAAGCTAACTCGTTTATTTCGCCTGCATTTGAAGCTATATCAGTTATATCGCAAGTATTTGAAGCTAAATCATTTGTGTCGCATGGCTTTGAGGATAAGCGTCCTACTTCGCATTGATTTGAAACTAAACCATGTGTTTCGCTTGGATTTGAAGCTAACTCGTTTGTTTCGCATGCAGTTGCAGCTCAATCATGTATATCACAAATTCTTGTAGCTAAACCATTTGTTTCGCATGGATTTGAAGCTACGCCTTATACTTCGCATTGATTTGAAGCTAAATCATGTGCATCGCTTGGATTTGAAGCTAACTCGTCCTTTTCGCCTGCATTTGAAGCTATATCAATTATATCGCAAGTATTGGAATCTAAATCATTTGTCTCGCACGGATTTGGAACTAAACCTTATACATCGAATTGATTTGAATCTAAATAATGTGTTTCGCTTGGATTTGAAGCTAAGTCGTTTGTTCCGCGTGCATTTGAAGCTATATCACTTATAGCGCAAGTATTTGTAGCTAAACCATTTGTTTCGCATTGATTTGAAGCTAACCCTTCAACTGCGCTTTGATTTGAAGGTGAATCATTTGTTTCCCTTGGATTTGAAGCTAACTCGATTGTTTCGCATGCAGTTGAGTCTAAATCATGTTTATCACAAGTATCTGAAGCAAAGCTATTTTTTTCGCAAGAATATGAAGCTAATCCATGTGTTTCGCATGAGTTTGGAGCTAAATCATGTGTTTCGTATGGATTTGAAGCTATCCCATTTGTTTCGCCTGCATTTGAAGCCATTTCATTTATATCGCTAGCATTTGAAGCTAGTTCATTTGTGTCGCATCGATTTAAAGCAAACTCGTTTGTTTCGCCTGCAGTTGAAGCTATTTCATTTATACCGCAAGTATTTGAAGGTAAGTCATTTGTTTCGCTTGGATTTGAAGCTAACTCGTTCGTTTCACCTGCATTTGATGCTATATCACATCTATCGCAAGTATTTGAAGCTAAACAATTTGATTCGCATGGATTTTGAAGCTAAGCCTTCTACTTCGCACTGATTCGAAGCTAAATCATTTGTTTACCATGGATTTGGATATAACTCGTGTGTTTCGCCTGCATTTGAAACCATATCACTTCTATTGGCAAGTATTTGAAGCTAAATCATTCGTTCTGCATGGATTTGCAGCTAAGTCTTCTACTTCGCATTGAGTTGAAGCTAAATCATGTGTTTCGCATGGATTTGTAGCAACCTCGTTTGTTTCGCATGCAGTTGAAGCTAAATCACGTTTACCAAAAGTATCTGAAGCTAAACCATTTGTTTCGCAAGATTATGAAGCTAAACCATGTGTTTCGCATGAATTTGAAGTTAAATCATGTTTTTCGCATAGATTGGAAGATAACTCGTTTGTTTCTCCTGCATTTGATGATATATCACTTATACCGCAAGTATTTGAAGCTAAATCATTTGTGTCGCATGGATTTGAAGCTAAGCCTTCTACTTCGCCTTGATTTGAAACTAAATCATGTGTTTCGCTTGGATTTGAAGCTAACTCGTTTGTTTCGCCTGCATTTGAAGCTATTTCATTTATATCACAACTATTTAAGGTAAATCATTTGTTTCGAATGGATTTGAAGCTAATCCTACAACTTCGCATTGATTTGAAGTTAAATCATGTGTTTCGCATGGATTGGAAGCTAACTCGTTTGTTTGGCCTCCATTTGAATCTATATCACTTATATTCGCAAGTATTTGAAGCTAAATCATCCGTTTCGCTTGGACTTGAAGCTAGAGCCTGTTACTTCGCATTTATTTGAAGAAAAACCATGTGTTCCGAATGGATTTCTAGCTAACTCGTTTGTTTCGCATGAATTTGAAGCTAAATCATGTGTTTCGCATGAATTGAAACCTAAATCACGTGTTTCGCATGAATTTGCAGCTAACTCGTCTGTATCGCACACATTCGAAGTTAAAACCTTTAATCGCAAGAATATTAAGCTATATCGTTTGTCTGCCACGGATTTGAAGCTAAATCTTCTACTGCGCATGAAGTTGAAGCTAAATCATGTTTTTTCGCATGAATTTGAAGCTAAATCAAGTGTTTCGCATGAATTTGAAGCTAAATCATGTATTTCGGATGAATTATGAGCAAAATCATGCGTATTGGAATAGTTTGAAGCTAAATAATGCGTTCCGCATGAAGTTCAAGCGAAATCATGTGTTTCGAATGCGCTTGAAGCTAAATCATGCATTTCGCATGAATTGTAAGCGAACTTATGTGTATCGGAATAATTTAAAGCGTAATCATGCGTTCCGCATGAATTTGAAGCTATCTCGCTTGTTCGCATGTAGTTGAAGCTAAATCATGTTTATCACAAGTATCTGAATCTAAACCATTTGTTTCGCAAGAATATGAAGATAAACCATCTGTTTTGCATGAATTTAGAGCTAAATCATGTGTTCCGCATGGATTTGAAGCTAAAGCGTTTGTTTCGCCTGCATTTGAAGCTATATCAAATATATCGCAAGTATTTGAAGCTAAGTCATTTGTGTCGCATGGCTTTGTAGCTAAGACTTCTGCTTCGCATTGATTTGAAGCTAAATCATGTGTTTCGCATGAATTTGAAGCTAACGCGATTGTTTCGCATGCAGTTGAAGCTAAATCACGTTTACCAAAAGTATCTGAAGCTAAACCATTTGTTTCGCAAGATTATGAAGCTAAACCATGTGTTTCGCATGAATTTGAAGTTAAATCATGTTTTTCGCATAGATTTGAAGCTAACTCGTTTATGTCGCCTGCATTTGGAGCTATATCATTTATATCGCAAGTTTTTTATGCGAAATCATTCGTTTCGCACGGATTTTGAAGCCAAACTTTCTACATCGCGTTTATTTGAAGCTAAATCATGTGTTTCGATGGATTTGAAGCTAAATCAAGTGTTTCGCATGGATTTGAAGCTAACTCGTTTGTTTCTCCTGCATTTGATGATATATCACTTATACCGCAAGTATTTGAAGCTAAATCATCCGTTTCGCTTGGACTTGAAGCTAGAGCCTGTTACTTCGCATTTATTTGAAGCGAAATCATGTGTTCCGAATGGATTTCTAGCTAACTCGTTTGTTTCGCATGAATTTGAAGCTAAATCATGTGTTTCGCATGAATTTAAACCTAAACCACGTGTTTCGCATGAATTTGGAGCTAACTCGTTTGTTTCGCACACATTCGAAGTTAAAACCATTAATCGCAAGAATATTAAGCTATATCGTTTGTCTGCCACGGATTTGAAGCTAAATCTTCTACTGCGCATGAAGTTGAAGCTAAATCATGTTTTTTCGCATGAATTTGAAGCTAAAACAAGTGTTTCGCATGAATTTGAAGCTAAATCATGTATTTCGGATGAATTATGAGCAAAATCATGCGTATTGGAATAGGTTGAAGCTAAATAATGCGTTCCGCATGAAGTTCAAGCGAAATCATGTGTTTCGAATGCGCTTGAAGCTAAATCATACATTTCGCATAAATTGTAAGCGAACTTATGTGGATCGGAATAATTTAAAGCGTAATCATGCGTGCCGCATGAATTTGAAGCTATCTCGCTTGTTCGCATGTAGTTGAAGCTAAATCATGTTTATCACAAGTATCTGAATCTAAACCATTTGTTTCGCAAGAATATGAAGATAAACCATCTGTTTTGCATGAATTTAGAGCTAAATCATGTGTTCCGCATGGATTTGAAGCTAACGCGTTTGTTTCGCCTGCATTTGAAGCTATATCAAATATATCGCAAGTATTTGAAGCTAAGTCATTTGTGTCGCATGGCTTTGTAGCTAAGACTTCTACTTCGCATTGATTTGAAGCTAAATCATGTGTTTCGCATGAATTTGAAGCTAACGCGATTGTTTCGCATGCAGTTGAAGCTAAATCACGTTTACCAAAAATATCTGAAGCTAAACCATTTGTTTCGCAAGATTATGAAGCTAAACCATGTGTTTCGCATGAATTTGAAGTTAAATCATGTTTTTCGCATAGATTTGAAGCTAACTCGTTTATGTCGCCTGCATTTGGAGCTATATCATTTATATTGCAAGTTTTTTATGCGAAATCATTCGTTTCGCACGGATTTTGAAGCCAAACTTTCTACATCGCGTTTATTTGAAGCTAAATCATGTGTTTCGATGTATTTGAAGCTAAATCAAGTGTTTCGCATGGATTTGAAGCTAACTCGTTTGTTTCTCCTGCATTTGATGATATATCACTTATACCGCAAGTATTTGAAGCTAAATCATCCGTTTCGCTTGGATTTGAAGCTAAGCCTTCTACTTCGCATTGATTTGAAACTAAATCATGTGTTTCGCTTGGATTTGAAGCTAACTCGTTTGTTTCGCCTGCATTTGAAGCTATTTCATTTATATCAAAACTATTTGAAGGTAAATCATTTGTTTCGAATAGATTTTAAGCTAAGACTTCTACTTCGCCTTGATTTGAAACTAAATCATGTGTTTCGCTTGGATTTGAAGCCAACTCGTTTGTTTCGCATGCAGTTGAAGCTAAGTCATGTATTTCACAAGTATTTGAAGCTAAATCATTCGTTTTGTATGGGGATGACCCTAAGTCTTCTACTTCGCATTGATGTGAACCTCATTAAGTGTTTCGCATGCATCTGAAGATAACTCGTTTCTTTCGCCTGCATTTGAAGCTATATCATGTATATCACAAGTATTGGAAGCTAAATCATTTGTGTCGCATGGATTTGAAGCTAATCCTTCTACTTCGTATTGATTTGAAACTAAATCATGTGTTTCGCTTGGATTTGAAGCTAATTCGTTTGTTTCGCCTGCATTTGATGCTATATCACTTATATCGCAAGTATCTGAAGCTAAATCTTTTGTTTCCCATGGATTTGAAACTTCGACATCAAGTTCGCATTGATTTGGAACTAAATCATGAAATGGCATGGATTAAAAGCTAACTCGTTTGTTTCGCCTGCTTTCGAAGCTATATCATTTATATCGCAAGTATTTGAATCTAAATCATTTGTGTCGCATGGATTTGAAGCTAAACCATCTACATAGTATTGATTTGATGTTAAATCATGTATTACGCTTGGATTTGAAGCTAACTCGTTTGTTTCGTCTGCATTTGAAGCTATGTGACTGATATCGCAAGTATCTGAGGCTAAATCACTTGTGTCGCGTGGATTTGATGCTAAACCCTCTACATCACATTGATTTGCAGCTAAATCATGTGTTTCGCATGGATTTGAAGCTATACCTTCTATATCGCATTGATTTGAAGCTTTATCATGTGTTTTGCATGGATTTGAACCTAAATCAAGTGTATCGCATGGATTTGGAGCTAACTTGTTTGTTTCGCCTGCATTTGAATCTATATCATGCATATCACAAGTATTTGAGACTAAACCATTTGATTCGCATGGATTTGAACCTAAGCCTTCTACTTTGCATTGAATTGAAGCTAACTCGTGTGGATCGCTTGGATTTGAAGCCAACACGTTTGTTTCGCATGGAGTTGAAACTAAATCATGTATATCACAAGTATTTGAAGCTAAACCTTTTGTTCCGCATGGATTTGAAGCTAAGCCTTCTACTTCGCATTGATTTGGTGCTAAATCATGTGTTTCGTATTGATTTGATGCTAACTCATTTGTTTCGCATGCAGTTGAAGCTAAATCATGTATATCACAAATGATTGTAGGTAAACCATTTGTTTCGCATGGGTTTGAAGCTAAGCCTTTTACTTCGCATTGATTTGAATTTAAATCATGTGTTTCCCTTGGATTTGAAGGTAACTCGTTTGTTTCGCATGCGTTTGAAGCTGTGTCCCTTATATTTGCAAGTATTTGAAGCTAAATCATTCGTTTTGTATGGGGATGAAACTAAGTCTTCTCTTATTGGCATTGATTTGAACCTAAATCATGTGTTTCGCATGCATCTGAAGATAACTCGTTTCTCTCGCCTGCATTTGAAGCTATTTCATTTATATCACAACTATTTAAGGTAAATCATTTGTTTCGAATGGATTTGAAGCTAATCCTACAACTTCGCATTGATTTGAAGTTAAATCATGTGTTTCGCATGGATTGGAAGCTAACTCGTTTGTTTGGCCTCCATTTGAATCTATATCACTTATATTCGCAAGTATTTGAAGCTAAATCATCCGTTTCGCTTGGACTTGAAGCTAGAGCCTGTTACTTCGCATTTATTTGAAGCAAAATCATGTGTTCCGAATGGATTTCTAGCTAACTCGTTTGTTTCGCATGAATTTGAAGCTAAACCATGTGTTTCGCATGAATTTAAACCTAAATCACGTGTTTCGCATGAATTTGGAGCTAACTCGTTTGTTTCGCACACATTCGAAGTTAAAACCTTTAAACGCAAGAATATTAAGCTATATCGTTTGTCTGCCACGGATTTGAAGCTAAATCTTCTACTGCGCATGAAGTTGAAGCTAAATCATGTTTTTTCGCATGAATTTGAAGCTAAATCAAGTGTTTCGCATGAATTTGAAGCTAAATCATGTATTTCGGATGAATTATGAGCAAAATCATGCGTATTGGAATAGGTTGAAGCTAAATAATGCGTTCCGCATGAAGTTCAAGCGAAATCATGTGTTTCGAATGCGCTTGAAGCTAAATCATACATTTCGCATGAATTGTAAGCGAACTTATGTGGATCGGAATAATTTAAAGCGTAATCATGCGTTCCGCATGAATTTGAAGCTATCTCGCTTGTTCGCATGTAGTTGAAGCTAAATCATGTTTATCACAAGTATCTGAATCTAAACCATTTGTTTCGCAAGAATATGAAGATAAACCATCTGTTTTGCATGAATTTAGAGCTAAATCATGTGTTCCGCATGGATTTGAAGCTAAAGCGTTTGTTTCGCCTGCATTTGAAGCTATATCAAGTATATCGCAAGTATTTGAAGCTAAGTCATTTGTGTCACATGGCTTTGTAGCTAAGACATCTACTTCGCATTGATTTGAAGCTAAATCATGTGTTTCGCATGAATTTGAAGCTAATGCGATTGTTTCGCATGCAGTTGAAGCTAAATCACGTTTACCAAAAGTATCTGAAGCTAAACCATTTGTTTCGCAAGATTATGAAGCTAAACCATGTGTTTCGCATGAATTTGAAGTTAAATCATGTTTTCCGCATAGATTTGAAGCTAACTCGTTTATGTCGCCTGCATTTGGAGCTATATCATTTATATCGCAAGTTTTTTATGCGAAATCATTCGTTTCGCACGGATTTTGAAGCCAAACTTTCTACATCGCGTTTATTTGAAGCTAAATCATGTGTTTCGCTTGGATTTGAAGCTAAATCAAGTGTTTCGCATGGATTTGAAGCTAACTCGTTTGTTTCTCCTGCATTTGATGATATATCACTTATACCGCAAGTATTTGAAGCTAAATCATTTGTGTCGCATGGATTTGAAGCTAAGCCTTCTACTTCGCATTGATTTGAAACTAAATCATGTGTTTCGATTGGATTTGAAGCTAACTCGTTTGTTTCGCCTGCATTTGAAGCTATTTCATTTATATCAAAACTATTTGAAGGTAAATCATTTGTTTCGAATAGATTTTAAGCTAAGACTTCTACTTCGCATTGATTTGAAACTAAATCATGTGTTTCGCTTGGATTTGAAGCTAACTCGTTTGTTTCGCATGCAGTTGAAGCTATATCATTTATATTGCAAGTATTTGAAGCTAAATCATTTGTGTCGCATGGAATTGAAGCTATCTCGTTTGTTTCGCATGCAGTTGAAGCTAAGTCATGTATTTCACAAGTATTTGAAGCTAAATCATTCGTTTTGTATGGGGATGACCCTAAGTCTTCTACTTCGCATTGATGTGAACCTAAATCATGTGTTTCGCATGCATCTGAAGAGAACTCGTTTCTTTCGCCTGCATTGGAAGCTATATCATGTATATCACAAGTATTGGAAGCTAAATCATTTGTGTCGCATGGATTTGAAGCTAATCCTTCTACTTCGTATTGATTTGAAACTAAATCATGTGTTTCGCTTGGATTTGAAGCTAATTCGTTTGTTTCGCCTGCATTTGATGCTATATCACTTATATCGCAAGTATCTGAAGCTAAATATTTTGTTTCCCATGGATTTGAAACTTCGACATCAAGTTCGCATTGATTTGGAACTAAATCATGAAATGGCATGGATTAAAAGCTAACTCGTTTGTTTCGCCTGCTTTCGAAGCTATATCATTTATATCGCAAGTATTTGAAGCTAAATCATTTGTGTCGCATGGATTTGAAGCTAAACCATCTACATAGTATTGATTTGATGTTAAATCATGTATTACGCTTGGATTTGAAGCTAACTCGTTTGTTTCGTATGCAGTTGAAGCTAAATCATGTTTATAACAATTATCTGAAGGTAAACCATTTGTTTCACAAGAATATGAAGACAAACCATTTGTTACGCATGAATTTGAACCTAAATCATGTGTTCCGCATGGATTTGAAGCTAACTCGTTTGTTTTGCCTGCATTTGAAGTTATATCAATTATATCGCAAACATTTGAAGCTAAATCATTTGTTTCGCATGAATTTAATCTAAATCTTGTGTTTCGCATGGAATTGAAGCTAATCCTTCTACTTCACATTGATTTGGTACTAAATCATGTGTATCGCATGGATTTGAAGCTATTTCATTTATATCGCAAGTATTTGAAGCCAAATCAGTTGTTTCGCATTGATTTGAAGCTAAGCCTTCTACTTCACATTGATTTGATGCTAAATCATGTGTTTCGCTTGGATTTGCAGCTAAGCCTTCTACTTCGCATTCATTTGAAGCTAAGTCATGTGTTTCGCATGGATATGAAGCTAAGCCTTCTACTTCGCATTGATTTGAAGCTGAATCATCTGTTTCGCTTGGATTTGAAGCTAACTCGTTTGATTCATCTGCATTTGAAGCTATATCACTTATATCCCAAGTGTTTGGAGCTAAATCATTTATTTCACATCGATTTGAAGCTAAGCCTTCTACTTCGCATTGATTTGAAGCTAAATCATGTGTTTGGCTTGGATTTGAAGCTAACTCGTTTGTTTGGCATGCAGTTGAAGCTAAATCATGTATAGCACAAGTATTTGAAGCCACACCATTTGTTTCGCATGCATTTGAAGCAAACCCTTCTACTTCGCATTGAAATCAAGCAAAATTATGTGTTTCGCTTGGATTTGAAGCTAAGCCTTCTACTTCGCATTGATTTGAAGCTAAACCATTTGTTTCGCAAGAATATGAAGCTAAACCATGTGTTTCGCATGAATTTGAAGCTAAGTCATGTGTTTCGCACAGATTTGAAGCCAACTCGTTTGTTTCGCCTGCATTTGAAGCTGTATCAATTATATCGCAAGTATTTGAAGCTAAATCATTTGTGTCGCATGGCTTTGAAGATAAGCCTTCTACTTTGCATTAATTTGAAGGTAAATCATGTGTTTCGCTTGGATTTGAAGGTAACTCGTTTGTTTCGCCTGCATTTGAAGCTATATCAATTATATCGCAAGTATTTGAATCTGAATCATTTGTGTCGCATGGCTTTGAGGATAAGCCTTCTACTTCGCATTAATTTGAAGGTAAATCATGTGTTTCGCTTGGATTTGAAGCTAACTCGTTTGTTTCGCCTGCATTGAAGCTATATCACTTCTATCGCAAGTATTTGATGCTAAGTCATTTGATTCGCATGGATATGAAGCTAAGCCTTCTACTTCGCATTGCTTTGAAGCTAAATCATGTGTTTCGCTTGGTTTTGAAGCTAACTCGTTTGTTTCGCATGCGGTTGAAGCTAAATCAAGTTTATCACAAGTATATGAAGCTAAACCATTTGTTTTGCAAGAATATGAAACTAAACCATGTGTTTCGCTTGGATTTGAAGCTAAATCATGTTTTTCGCATGGATTTGAAGCTAAATCATGTGTTTCGCACAGATTTGAAGCTAACTCGTTTGTTTCGCCTGCATTTGGAGCTATATCAATTATATCGCAAGTATTTGAATCTAAATCATTTGTGTCGCATGGCTGTGAAGATAAGCCTTCTACTTTGCTTTAATTTGATGGTAAATCAAGTGTTTCGCTTGGATTTGAAGCTAACTCGTTTGTTTCGCCTGCATTTGAAGCTATATCACTTATATCGCAAGTATTTGAAGCTAAGTCATTTGATTCGCATGGATATGAAGCTAAGCCTTCTACTTCGCATTGCTTTGAAGCTAAATCATGTGTTTCGCTTGGTTTTGAAGCTAACTCGTTTGTTTCGCATGCGGTTGAAGCTAAATCAAGTTTATCACAAGTATATGAAGCTAAACCATTTGTTTTGCAAGAATATGAGACTAAACCATGTGTTTCGCTTGGATTTGAAGCTAAATCATCTGTTTCGCATAGACTTGAAGCTCCCTCGTTTGTTTCGCCTGCATTTGAAGCTATATCAATTATATCGCAAGTATTAGAAGCTAAATCATTTGCGTCGCTTGGCTTTGAAGCTACGCCTTCTACTTCGCATTGATTTGAAGCTAAATCATGCGTTTCGCATGGATTTGAAGCTATATCATTTGTTTCCCTTGCATTTGAAGCTAACTCGATTGTTTCGCATGCAGTTGAAGCTAAATCATGTTTATCACAAGTATCTGAAGCTAAACCACTTGTTTCGCAAGAATATGAAGCTAAACCATGTGTTTCGCATTGTTTTGAAGCTAAATCATGTCTTCCGCATGGATTTGAAGCTAACTCGTTTGTTTCGCATGCAGTTGAAGCTAAATCATGTATATCACAAGTATTTGAAGCTAAATCAATCGTTTCGCATGGGGATGAACCTAAGCCTTCTACTTCGCATTGATTTGAAGGTAAATCATTTGTTTCGCATGGATTAGTAGCTAACTCGTTTGTTTCACCTGCATTTGAAGCTATATCACCTATATTCCAAGTGTTTGAAGCTCAATCATTTGTTCCACATGGATTTGAAGCTAAGGCTTCTACATCGCATTGATTTGAAGCTAAATCTTGTGTATTGCATGGATTTGAAGCTAAACCTTCTACATAGCATTGATTTGCAGCTAAATCATGTGCTTCGCATGGATTTGAAGCTAACTCGTTTGTTTCACCTGCATTTGAAGCTATATCAATTATATGGCAAGTATTTGAAGCTGAATCATTTGTGTCGCGTGGCTTTGATGATAAGCCTTCTACTTCGCATTAATTTGAAGGTAAATCATGTGTCTCGCTTGGATTTGTAGCTAACTCGTTTGTTCGGCCTGCATTTGAGGCTATATCATGTATACGACGAGCATTTGAAGCTCAATCATTTGATTCGCATGGATTCGAAGCTAAGCCTTCTACTTCTCATTGTTTTGGATCCAAATCATGTGTTTGGCTTGGATTTTAAGCTAAATCGTTTGTTTTGCTTGCAGTTGAAGCTAAATCATGTATACCACAAGTATTTGAAGCTAAACCATTTGTTTCACATGGATTTGAAGTTAAACCTTCTACTTCGCTTTGATTTGCAGCCAAATCATGTGTTTTGCATGAAATTGAAGCTAAACCTTCTACATCGCCTTGATTTGAAGCTAAACCATGTGTTTTGCATGGATTTGAAGCTAACTCGTTTGATTCGCCTGCATTGAAAGCTGTTTCATTTATACCGCCAGTATTTGAAGGTAAATCATTTGTCTCGCCCGGATTTGAAGCTGAACCTTCTACTTCGCTTTGATTTGAAGGTAAATCATGTTTTTCGTATGGATTTGAAGCTAACTCGTTTGTTCCGCCTGCATTTGAAGCTATATCATGAATATCACAAGTATTTGAAGATAAACCGATTGCTTCGCATTGATTGGAAGCTAAGCCTTTTACTTCGGATTGATTTGAAGTTATATCATGTGTTCCGCATTGATTTGAAGCTAAATCGTGTGTTTCGTATGGATTTGAAGTCATCTCGTTTGTTTCGCATGCAGTCGAAGTTAAATCATGAATATCACAAGTATTTGAAGATAACCTATTTGTTTCGAAAGAATATGAAGCTAAACAATGTGTTTCGCATCGATATGAAGCTAAATCATGTGTTTCTCTTGAATTTGAAGTTAACTCGTTTTTTTCGCCTGCATTTGAAGCTACATCATTTATACCGCTAGTATTTGAAGCTAAATCATTCGTATCGTATGGATTTGAATCTAAGCCTTCTACTTCGCATTGATTTGAAGCTAAATCATGTGTTTCTCTTGCATTTTAAACTAACGCGTTTGTTTCGCATGCAGTTGAAGCTAAATCATGTTTATCACAAGTATCTGAAGCTAAACCACTTGTTTCGCAAGAATATGAAGCTAAACCATGTGTTTCGCATTGTTTTGAAGCTAAATCATGACTTCCGCATGGATTTGAAGCTAACTCGTTTGTTTCGCATGCAGTTGAAGCTAAATCATGTATATCACAAGTATTTGAAGCTAAATCAATCGTTTCGCATGGGGATGAACCTAAGCCTTCTACTTCGCATTGATTTGAAGGTAAATCATTTGTTTCGCATGGATTAGTAGCTAACTCGTTTGTTTCACCTGCATTTGAAGCTATATCACCTATATTCCAAGTGTTTGAAGCTCAATCATTTGTTCCACATGGATTTGAAGCTAAGGCTTCTACATCGCATTGATTTGAAGCTAAATCTTGTGTATTGCATGGATTTGAAGCTAAACCTTCTACATAGCATTGATTTGCAGCTAAATCATGTGCTTCGCATGGATTTGAAGCTAACTCGTTTGTTTCACCTGCATTTGAAGCTATATCAATTATATGGCAAGTATTTGAAGCTGAATCATTTGTGTCGCGTGGCTTTGATGATAAGCCTTCTACTTCGCATTAATTTGAAGGTAAATCATGTGTCTCGCTTGGATTTGTAGCTAACTCGTTTGTTCGGCCTGCATTTGAGGCTATATCATGTATACGACAAGCATTTGAAGCTCAATCATTTGATTCGCATGGATTCGAAGCTAAGCCTTCTACTTCTCATTGTTTTGGATCCAAATCATGTGTTTGGCTTGGATTTTAAGCTAAATCGTTTGTTTTGCTTGCAGTTGAAGCTAAATCATGTATACCACAAGTATTTGAAGCTAAACCATTTGTTTCACATGGATTTGAAGTTAAACCTTCTACTTCGCTTTGATTTGCAGCCAAATCATGTGTTTTGCATGAAATTGAAGCTAAACCTTCTACATCGCCTTGATTTGAAGCTAAACCATGTGTTTTGCATGGATTTGAAGCTAACTCGTTTGATTCGCCTGCATTGAAAGCTGTTTCATTTATACCGCCAGTATTTGAAGGTAAATCATTTGTCTCGCCCGGATTTGAAGCTGAACCTTCTACTTCGCTTTGATTTGAAGGTAAATCATGTTTTTCGTATGGATTTGAAGCTAACTCGTTTGATTCATCTGCATTTGAAGCTATATCACTTATATCCCAAGTGTTTGGAGCTAAATCATTTATTTCACATCGATTTGAAGCTAAGCCTTCTACTTCGCATTGATTTGAAGCTAAATCATGTGTTTGGCTTGGATTTGAAGCTAACTCGTTTGTTTGGCATGCAGTTGAAGCTAAATCATGTATAGCACAAGTATTTGAAGCCACACCATTTGTTTCGCGTGCATTTGAAGCAAACCCTTCTACTTCGCATTGAAATCAAGCAAAATTATGTGTTTCGCTTGGATTTGAAGCTAAGCCTTCTACTTCGCATTGATTTGAAGCTAAACCATTTGTTTCGCAAGAATATGAAGCTAAACCATGTGTTTCGCATGAATTTGAAGCTAAGTCATGTGTTTCGCACAGATTTGAAGCCAACTCGTTTGTTTCGCCTGCATTTGAAGCTGTATCAATTATATCGCAAGTATTTGAAGCTAAATCATTTGTGTCGCATGGCTTTGAAGATAAGCCTTCTACTTTGCATTAATTTGAAGGTAAATCATGTGTTTCGCTTGGATTTGAAGGTAACTCGTTTGTTTCGCCTGCATTTGAAGCTATATCAATTATATCGCAAGTATTTGAATCTGAATCATTTGTGTCGCATGGCTTTGAGGATAAGCCTTCTACTTCGCATTAATTTGAAGGTAAATCATGTGTTTCGCTTGGATTTGAAGCTAACTCGTTTGTTTCGCCTGCATTGAAGCTATATCACTTCTATCGCAAGTATTTGATGCTAAGTCATTTGATTCGCATGGATATGAAGCTAAGCCTTCTACTTCGCATTGCTTTGAAGCTAAATCATGTGTTTCGCTTGGTTTTGAAGCTAACTCGTTTGTTTCGCATGCGGTTGAAGCTAAATCAAGTTTATCACAAGTATATGAAGCTAAACCATTTGTTTTGCAAGAATATGAAACTAAACCATGTGTTTCGCTTGGATTTGAAGCTAAATCATGTTTTTCGCATGGATTTGAAGCTAAATCATGTGTTTCGCACAGATTTGAAGCTAACTCGTTTGTTTCGCCTGCATTTGGAGCTATATCAATTATATCGCAAGTATTTGAATCTAAATCATTTGTGTCGCATGGCTGTGAAGATAAGCCTTCTACTTTGCTTTAATTTGAAGGTAAATCAAGTGTTTCGCTTGGATTTGAAGCTAACTCGTTTGTTTCGCCTGCATTTGAAGCTATATCACTTATATCGCAAGTATTTGAAGCTAAGTCATTTGATTCGCATGGATATGAAGCTAAGCCTTCTACTTCGCATTGCTTTGAAGCTAAATCATGTGTTTCGCTTGGTTTTGAAGCTAACTCGTTTGTTTCGCATGCGGTTGAAGCTAAATCAAGTTTATCACAAGTATATGAAGCTAAACCATTTGTTTTGCAAGAATATGAGACTAAACCATGTGTTTCGCTTGGATTTGAAGCTAAATCATCTGTTTCGCATAGACTTGAAGCTCCCTCGTTTGTTTCGCCTGCATTTGAAGCTATATCAATTATATCGCAAGTATTAGAAGCTAAATCATTTGCGTCGCTTGGCTTTGAAGCTACGCCTTCTACTTCGCATTGATTTGAAGCTAAATCATGCGTTTCGCATGGATTTGAAGCTATATCATTTGTTTCCCTTGCATTTGAAGCTAACTCGATTGTTTCGCATGCAGTTGAAGCTAAATCATGTTTATCACAAGTATCTGAAGCTAAACCACTTGTTTCGCAAGAATATGAAGCTAAACCATGTGTTTCGCATTGTTTTGAAGCTAAATCATGTCTTCCGCATGGATTTGAAGCTAACTCGTTTGTTTCGCATGCAGTTGAAGCTAAATCATGTATATCACAAGTATTTGAAGCTAAATCAATCGTTTCGCATGGGGATGAACCTAAGCCTTCTACTTCGCATTGATTTGAAGGTAAATCATTTGTTTCGCATGGATTAGTAGCTAACTCGTTTGTTTCACCTGCATTTGAAGCTATATCACCTATATTCCAAGTGTTTGAAGCTCAATCATTTGTTCCACATGGATTTGAAGCTAAGGCTTCTACATCGCATTGATTTGAAGCTAAATCTTGTGTATTGCATGGATTTGAAGCTAAACCTTCTACATAGCATTGATTTGCAGCTAAATCATGTGCTTCGCATGGATTTGAAGCTAACTCGTTTGTTTCACCTGCATTTGAAGCTATATCAATTATATGGCAAGTATTTGAAGCTGAATCATTTGTGTCGCGTGGCTTTGATGATAAGCCTTCTACTTCGCATTAATTTGAAGGTAAATCATGTGTCTCGCTTGGATTTGTAGCTAACTCGTTTGTTCGGCCTGCATTTGAGGCTATATCATGTATACGACGAGCATTTGAAGCTCAATCATTTGATTCGCATGGATTCGAAGCTAAGCCTTCTACTTCTCATTGTTTTGGATCCAAATCATGTGTTTGGCTTGGATTTTAAGCTAAATCGTTTGTTTTGCTTGCAGTTGAAGCTAAATCATGTATACCACAAGTATTTGAAGCTAAACCATTTGTTTCACATGGATTTGAAGTTAAACCTTCTACTTCGCTTTGATTTGCAGCCAAATCATGTGTTTTGCATGAAATTGAAGCTAAACCTTCTACATCGCCTTGATTTGAAGCTAAACCATGTGTTTTGCATGGATTTGAAGCTAACTCGTTTGATTCGCCTGCATTGAAAGCTGTTTCATTTATACCGCCAGTATTTGAAGGTAAATCATTTGTCTCGCCCGGATTTGAAGCTGAACCTTCTACTTCGCTTTGATTTGAAGGTAAATCATGTTTTTCGTATGGATTTGAAGCTAACTCGTTTGTTCCGCCTGCATTTGAAGCTATATCATGAATATCACAAGTATTTGAAGATAAACCGATTGCTTCGCATTGATTGGAAGCTAAGCCTTTTACTTCGGATTGATTTGAAGTTATATCATGTGTTCCGCATTGATTTGAAGCTAAATCGTGTGTTTCGTATGGATTTGAAGTCATCTCGTTTGTTTCGCATGCAGTCGAAGTTAAATCATGAATATCACAAGTATTTGAAGATAACCTATTTGTTTCGAAAGAATATGAAGCTAAACAATGTGTTTCGCATCGATATGAAGCTAAATCATGTGTTTCTCTTGAATTTGAAGTTAACTCGTTTTTTTCGCCTGCATTTGAAGCTACATCATTTATACCGCTAGTATTTGAAGCTAAATCATTCGTATCGTATGGATTTGAATCTAAGCCTTCTACTTCGCATTGATTTGAAGCTAAATCATGTGTTTCTCTTGCATTTTAAACTAACGCGTTTGTTTCGCATGCAGTTGAAGCTAAATCATGTTTATCACAAGTATCTGAAGCTAAACCACTTGTTTCGCAAGAATATGAAGCTAAACCATGTGTTTCGCATTGTTTTGAAGCTAAATCATGACTTCCGAATGGATTTGAAGCTAACTCGTTTGTTTCGCATGCAGTTGAAGCTAAATCATGTATATCACAAGTATTTGAAGCTAAATCAATCGTTTCGCATGGGGATGAACCTAAGCCTTCTACTTCGCATTGATTTGAAGGTAAATCATTTGTTTCGCATGGATTAGTAGCTAACTCGTTTGTTTCACCTGCATTTGAAGCTATATCACCTATATTCCAAGTGTTTGAAGCTCAATCATTTGTTCCACATGGATTTGAAGCTAAGGCTTCTACATCGCATTGATTTGAAGCTAAATCTTGTGTATTGCATGGATTTGAAGCTAAACCTTCTACATAGCATTGATTTGCAGCTAAATCATGTGCTTCGCATGGATTTGAAGCTAACTCGTTTGTTTCACCTGCATTTGAAGCTATATCAATTATATGGCAAGTATTTGAAGCTGAATCATTTGTGTCGCGTGGCTTTGATGATAAGCCTTCTACTTCGCATTAATTTGAAGGTAAATCATGTGTCTCGCTTGGATTTGTAGCTAACTCGTTTGTTCGGCCTGCATTTGAGGCTATATCATGTATACGACAAGCATTTGAAGCTCAATCATTTGATTCGCATGGATTCGAAGCTAAGCCTTCTACTTCTCATTGTTTTGGATCCAAATCATGTGTTTGGCTTGGATTTTAAGCTAAATCGTTTGTTTTGCTTGCAGTTGAAGCTAAATCATGTATACCACAAGTATTTGAAGCTAAACCATTTGTTTCACATGGATTTGAAGTTAAACCTTCTACTTCGCTTTGATTTGCAGCCAAATCATGTGTTTTGCATGAAATTGAAGCTAAACCTTCTACATCGCCTTGATTTGAAGCTAAACCATGTGTTTTGCATGGATTTGAAGCTAACTCGTTTGATTCGCCTGCATTGAAAGCTGTTTCATTTATACCGCCAGTATTTGAAGATAAATCATTTGTCTCGCCCGGATTTGAAGCTGAACCTTCTACTTCGCTTTGATTTGAAGGTAAATCATGTTTTTCGTATGGATTTGAAGCTAACTCGTTTGTTCCGCCTGCATTTGAAGCTATATCATGAATATCACAAGTATTTGAAGATAAACCGATTGCTTCGCATTGATTGGAAGCTAAGCCTTTTACTTCGGATTGATTTGAAGTTATATCATGTGTTCCGCATTGATTTGAAGCTAAATCGTGTGTTTCGTATGGATTTGAAGTCATCTCGTTTGTTTCGCATGCAGTCGAAGTTAAATCATGAATATCACAAGTATTTGAAGATAACCCATTTGTTTCGAAAGAATATGAAGCTAAACAATGTGTTTCGCATCGATATGAAGCTAAATCATGTGTTTCTCTTGAATTTGAAGTTAACTCGTTTTTTTCGCCTGCATTTGAAGCTACATCATTTATACCGCTAGTATTTGAAGCTAAATCATTCGTATCGTATGGATTTGAATCTAAGCCTTCTACTTCGCATTGATTTGAAGCTAAATCATGTGTTTCTCTTGCATTTTAAACTAACGCGTTTGTTTCGCATGCAGTTGAAGCTAAATCATGTTTATCACAAGTATCTGAAGCTAAACCACTTGTTTCGCAAGAATATGAAGCTAAACCATGTGTTTCGCATTGTTTTGAAGCTAAATCATGTCTTCCGCATGGATTTGAAGCTAACTCGTTTGTTTCGCATGCAGTTGAAGCTAAATCATGTATATCACAAGTATTTGAAGCTAAATCAATCGTTTCGCATGGGGATGAACCTAAGCCTTCTACTTCGCATTGATTTGAAGGTAAATCATTTGTTTCGCATGGATTAGTAGCTAACTCGTTTGTTTCACCTGCATTTGAAGCTATATCACCTATATTCCAAGTGTTTGAAGCTCAATCATTTGTTCCACATGGATTTGAAGCTAAGGCTTCTACATCGCATTGATTTGAAGCTAAATCTTGTGTATTGCATGGATTTGAAGCTAAACCTTCTACATAGCATTGATTTGCAGCTAAATCATGTGCTTCGCATGGATTTGAAGCTAACTCGTTTGTTTCACCTGCATTTGAAGCTATATCAATTATATGGCAAGTATTTGAAGCTGAATCATTTGTGTCGCGTGGCTTTGATGATAAGCCTTCTACTTCGCATTAATTTGAAGGTAAATCATGTGTCTCGCTTGGATTTGTAGCTAACTCGTTTGTTCGGCCTGCATTTGAGGCTATATCATGTATACGACAAGCATTTGAAGCTCAATCATTTGATTCGCATGGATTCGAAGCTAAGCCTTCTACTTCTCATTGTTTTGGATCCAAATCATGTGTTTGGCTTGGATTTTAAGCTAAATCGTTTGTTTTGCTTGCAGTTGAAGCTAAATCATGTATACCACAAGTATTTGAAGCTAAACCATTTGTTTCACATGGATTTGAAGTTAAACCTTCTACTTCGCTTTGATTTGCAGCCAAATCATGTGTTTTGCATGAAATTGAAGCTAAACCTTCTACATCGCCTTGATTTGAAGCTAAACCATGTGTTTTGCATGGATTTGAAGCTAACTCGTTTGATTCGCCTGCATTGAAAGCTGTTTCATTTATACCGCCAGTATTTGAAGGTAAATCATTTGTCTCGCCCGGATTTGAAGCTGAACCTTCTACTTCGCTTTGATTTGAAGGTAAATCATGTTTTTCGTATGGATTTGAAGCTAACTCGTTTGTTCCGCCTGCATTTGAAGCTATATCATGAATATCACAAGTATTTGAAGATAAACCGATTGCTTCGCATTGATTGGAAGCTAAGCCTTTTACTTCGGATTGATTTGAAGTTATATCATGTGTTCCGCATTGATTTGAAGCTAAATCGTGTGTTTCGTATGGATTTGAAGTCATCTCGTTTGTTTCGCATGCAGTCGAAGTTAAATCATGAATATCACAAGTATTTGAAGATAACCCATTTGTTTCGAAAGAATATGAAGCTAAACAATGTGTTTCGCATCGATATGAAGCTAAATCATGTGTTTCTCTTGAATTTGAAGTTAACTCGTTTTTTTCGCCTGCATTTGAAGCTACATCATTTATACCGCTAGTATTTGAAGCTAAATCATTCGTATCGTATGGATTTGAATCTAAGCCTTCTACTTCGCATTGATTTGAAGCTAAATCATGTGTTTCTCTTGCATTTTAAACTAACGCGTTTGTTTCGCATGCAGTTGAAGCTAAATCATGTTTATCACAAGTATCTGAAGCTAAACCACTTGTTTCGCAAGAATATGAAGCTAAACCATGTGCATCGCATTGATTTGAAGCTAAATCATGTGATCCGCATGGATTTGAAGCTAACTCGTTTGTTTTGCCTGCATTTGAATTTATATCATTTATATCGCAAGTATTTGAAGCTAAATCATTTGTGTCGCATGGCTTTGAATATAAGGCTTCTACTTTAAATTAATTTGAAGGTAAATCATGTGTTTCGCTTGGATTTGAAGCTAACTCGTTTGTTTCGCCTGCATTTGAAGCTATATTACTTATATCGCAAGTATTTGAAGCTAAGTCATTTGATTCGCATGGATATGAAGCTAAGCCTTCTACTTCGCACTGCTTTGAAGCAAAATAATGAGTTTCGGATGGATTAGAAGCTAACTCGTTTGTATCGCCTGCATTTGGAGCTATATCAATTATATCGCAAGTATTTGAATCTAAATCATTTGCGTCGCATGGCTGTGAAGATAAGCCTTCTACTTTGCTTTAATTTGAAGGTAAATCAAGTGTTTCGCTTGGATTTGAAGCTAACTCGTTTGTTTCGCCTGCATTTGAAGCTATATCACTTATATCGCAAGTATTTGAAGCTAAGTAATTTGATTCGCATGGATATGAAGCTAAGCCTTCTACTTCGCATTGCTTTGAAGCTAAATCATGTGTTTCGCTTGGTTTTGAAGCTAACTCGTTTGTTTCGCCTGCATTTGAAGCTATATCATGTATATCGCAAGTATTTGAATCTGAATCATTTGTGTCGCATGGCTTTGAGGATAAGCCTTCTACTTCGCATTAATTTGAAGGTAAATCATGTGTTTCGCTTGGATTTGAAGCTAACTCGTTTGTTTCGCCTGCATTGAAGCTATATCACTTCTATCGCAAGTATTTGAAGCTAAGTCATTTGATTCGCATGGATATGAAGCTAAGCCTTCTACTTCGCATTGCTTTGAAGCTAAATCATGTGTTTCGCTTGGTTTTGAAGCTAACTCGTTTGTTTCGCATGCGGTTGAAGCTAAATCAAGTTTATCACAAGTATATGAAGCTAAACCATTTGTTTTGCAAGAATATGAAACTAAACCATGTGTTTCGCTTGGATTTGAAGCTAAATCATGTTTTTCGCATGGATTTGAAGCTAAATCATGTGTTTCGCACAGATTTGAAGCTAACTCGTTTGTTTCGCCTGCATTTGAAGCTATATCACTTATATCGCAAGTATTTGAAGCTAAGTCATTTGATTCGCATGGATATGAAGCTAAGCCTTCTACTTCGCATTGCTTTGAAGCTAAATCATGTGTTTCGCTTGGATTTGAAGGTAACTCGTTTGTTTCGCCTGCATTTGAAGCTATATCAATTATATCGCAAGTATTTGAATCTGAATCATTTGTGTCGCATGGCTTTGAGGATAAGCCTTCTACTTCGCATTAATTTGAAGGTAAATCATGTGTTTCGCTTGGATTTGAAGCTAACTCGTTTGTTTCGCCTGCATTGAAGCTATATCACTTCTATCGCAAGTATTTGATGCTAAGTCATTTGATTCGCATGGATATGAAGCTAAGCCTTCTACTTCGCATTGCTTTGAAGCTAAATCATGTGTTTCGCTTGGTTTTGAAGCTAACTCGTTTGTTTCGCATGCGGTTGAAGCTAAATCAAGTTTATCACAAGTATATGAAGCTAAACCATTTGTTTTGCAAGAATATGAAACTAAACCATGTGTTTCGCTTGGATTTGAAGCTAAATCATGTTTTTCGCATGGATTTGAAGCTAAATCATGTGTTTCGCACAGATTTGAAGCTAACTCGTTTGTTTCGCCTGCATTTGGAGCTATATCAATTATATCGCAAGTATTTGAATCTAAATCATTTGTGTCGCATGGCTGTGAAGATAAGCCTTCTACTTTGCTTTAATTTGAAGGTAAATCAAGTGTTTCGCTTGGATTTGAAGCTAACTCGTTTGTTTCGCCTGCATTTGAAGCTATATCACTTATATCGCAAGTATTTGAAGCTAAGTCATTTGATTCGCATGGATATGAAGCTAAGCCTTCTACTTCGCATTGCTTTGAAGCTAAATCATGTGTTTCGCTTGGTTTTGAAGCTAACTCGTTTGTTTCGCATGCGGTTGAAGCTAAATCAAGTTTATCACAAGTATATGAAGCTAAACCATTTGTTTTGCAAGAATATGAGACTAAACCATGTGTTTCGCTTGGATTTGAAGCTAAATCATCTGTTTCGCATAGACTTGAAGCTCCCTCGTTTGTTTCGCCTGCATTTGAAGCTATATCAATTATATCGCAAGTATTAGAAGCTAAATCATTTGCGTCGCTTGGCTTTGAAGCTACGCCTTCTACTTCGCATTGATTTGAAGCTAAATCATGCGTTTCGCATGGATTTGAAGCTATATCATTTGTTTCCCTTGCATTTGAAGCTAACTCGATTGTTTCGCATGCAGTTGAAGCTAAATCATGTTTATCACAAGTATCTGAAGCTAAACCACTTGTTTCGCAAGAATATGAAGCTAAACCATGTGTTTCGCATTGTTTTGAAGCTAAATCATGTCTTCCGCATGGATTTGAAGCTAACTCGTTTGTTTCGCATGCAGTTGAAGCTAAATCATGTATATCACAAGTATTTGAAGCTAAATCAATCGTTTCGCATGGGGATGAACCTAAGCCTTCTACTTCGCATTGATTTGAAGGTAAATCATTTGTTTCGCATGGATTAGTAGCTAACTCGTTTGTTTCACCTGCATTTGAAGCTATATCACCTATATTCCAAGTGTTTGAAGCTCAATCATTTGTTCCACATGGATTTGAAGCTAAGGCTTCTACATCGCATTGATTTGAAGCTAAATCTTGTGTATTGCATGGATTTGAAGCTAAACCTTCTACATAGCATTGATTTGCAGCTAAATCATGTGCTTCGCATGGATTTGAAGCTAACTCGTTTGTTTCACCTGCATTTGAAGCTATATCAATTATATGGCAAGTATTTGAAGCTGAATCATTTGTGTCGCGTGGCTTTGATGATAAGCCTTCTACTTCGCATTAATTTGAAGGTAAATCATGTGTCTCGCTTGGATTTGTAGCTAACTCGTTTGTTCGGCCTGCATTTGAGGCTATATCATGTATACGACGAGCATTTGAAGCTCAATCATTTGATTCGCATGGATTCGAAGCTAAGCCTTCTACTTCTCATTGTTTTGGATCCAAATCATGTGTTTGGCTTGGATTTTAAGCTAAATCGTTTGTTTTGCTTGCAGTTGAAGCTAAATCATGTATACCACAAGTATTTGAAGCTAAACCATTTGTTTCACATGGATTTGAAGTTAAACCTTCTACTTCGCTTTGATTTGCAGCCAAATCATGTGTTTTGCATGAAATTGAAGCTAAACCTTCTACATCGCCTTGATTTGAAGCTAAACCATGTGTTTTGCATGGATTTGAAGCTAACTCGTTTGATTCGCCTGCATTGAAAGCTGTTTCATTTATACCGCCAGTATTTGAAGGTAAATCATTTGTCTCGCCCGGATTTGAAGCTGAACCTTCTACTTCGCTTTGATTTGAAGGTAAATCATGTTTTTCGTATGGATTTGAAGCTAACTCGTTTGTTCCGCCTGCATTTGAAGCTATATCATGAATATCACAAGTATTTGAAGATAAACCGATTGCTTCGCATTGATTGGAAGCTAAGCCTTTTACTTCGGATTGATTTGAAGTTATATCATGTGTTCCGCATTGATTTGAAGCTAAATCGTGTGTTTCGTATGGATTTGAAGTCATCTCGTTTGTTTCGCATGCAGTCGAAGTTAAATCATGAATATCACAAGTATTTGAAGATAACCTATTTGTTTCGAAAGAATATGAAGCTAAACAATGTGTTTCGCATCGATATGAAGCTAAATCATGTGTTTCTCTTGAATTTGAAGTTAACTCGTTTTTTTCGCCTGCATTTGAAGCTACATCATTTATACCGCTAGTATTTGAAGCTAAATCATTCGTATCGTATGGATTTGAATCTAAGCCTTCTACTTCGCATTGATTTGAAGCTAAATCATGTGTTTCTCTTGCATTTTAAACTAACGCGTTTGTTTCGCATGCAGTTGAAGCTAAATCATGTTTATCACAAGTATCTGAAGCTAAACCACTTGTTTCGCAAGAATATGAAGCTAAACCATGTGTTTCGCATTGTTTTGAAGCTAAATCATGACTTCCGAATGGATTTGAAGCTAACTCGTTTGTTTCGCATGCAGTTGAAGCTAAATCATGTATATCACAAGTATTTGAAGCTAAATCAATCGTTTCGCATGGGGATGAACCTAAGCCTTCTACTTCGCATTGATTTGAAGGTAAATCATTTGTTTCGCATGGATTAGTAGCTAACTCGTTTGTTTCACCTGCATTTGAAGCTATATCACCTATATTCCAAGTGTTTGAAGCTCAATCATTTGTTCCACATGGATTTGAAGCTAAGGCTTCTACATCGCATTGATTTGAAGCTAAATCTTGTGTATTGCATGGATTTGAAGCTAAACCTTCTACATAGCATTGATTTGCAGCTAAATCATGTGCTTCGCATGGATTTGAAGCTAACTCGTTTGTTTCACCTGCATTTGAAGCTATATCAATTATATGGCAAGTATTTGAAGCTGAATCATTTGTGTCGCGTGGCTTTGATGATAAGCCTTCTACTTCGCATTAATTTGAAGGTAAATCATGTGTCTCGCTTGGATTTGTAGCTAACTCGTTTGTTCGGCCTGCATTTGAGGCTATATCATGTATACGACAAGCATTTGAAGCTCAATCATTTGATTCGCATGGATTCGAAGCTAAGCCTTCTACTTCTCATTGTTTTGGATCCAAATCATGTGTTTGGCTTGGATTTTAAGCTAAATCGTTTGTTTTGCTTGCAGTTGAAGCTAAATCATGTATACCACAAGTATTTGAAGCTAAACCATTTGTTTCACATGGATTTGAAGTTAAACCTTCTACTTCGCTTTGATTTGCAGCCAAATCATGTGTTTTGCATGAAATTGAAGCTAAACCTTCTACATCGCCTTGATTTGAAGCTAAACCATGTGTTTTGCATGGATTTGAAGCTAACTCGTTTGATTCGCCTGCATTGAAAGCTGTTTCATTTATACCGCCAGTATTTGAAGATAAATCATTTGTCTCGCCCGGATTTGAAGCTGAACCTTCTACTTCGCTTTGATTTGAAGGTAAATCATGTTTTTCGTATGGATTTGAAGCTAACTCGTTTGTTCCGCCTGCATTTGAAGCTATATCATGAATATCACAAGTATTTGAAGATAAACCGATTGCTTCGCATTGATTGGAAGCTAAGCCTTTTACTTCGGATTGATTTGAAGTTATATCATGTGTTCCGCATTGATTTGAAGCTAAATCGTGTGTTTCGTATGGATTTGAAGTCATCTCGTTTGTTTCGCATGCAGTCGAAGTTAAATCATGAATATCACAAGTATTTGAAGATAACCCATTTGTTTCGAAAGAATATGAAGCTAAACAATGTGTTTCGCATCGATATGAAGCTAAATCATGTGTTTCTCTTGAATTTGAAGTTAACTCGTTTTTTTCGCCTGCATTTGAAGCTACATCATTTATACCGCTAGTATTTGAAGCTAAATCATTCGTATCGTATGGATTTGAATCTAAGCCTTCTACTTCGCATTGATTTGAAGCTAAATCATGTGTTTCTCTTGCATTTTAAACTAACGCGTTTGTTTCGCATGCAGTTGAAGCTAAATCATGTTTATCACAAGTATCTGAAGCTAAACCACTTGTTTCGCAAGAATATGAAGCTAAACCATGTGTTTCGCATTGTTTTGAAGCTAAATCATGTCTTCCGCATGGATTTGAAGCTAACTCGTTTGTTTCGCATGCAGTTGAAGCTAAATCATGTATATCACAAGTATTTGAAGCTAAATCAATCGTTTCGCATGGGGATGAACCTAAGCCTTCTACTTCGCATTGATTTGAAGGTAAATCATTTGTTTCGCATGGATTAGTAGCTAACTCGTTTGTTTCACCTGCATTTGAAGCTATATCACCTATATTCCAAGTGTTTGAAGCTCAATCATTTGTTCCACATGGATTTGAAGCTAAGGCTTCTACATCGCATTGATTTGAAGCTAAATCTTGTGTATTGCATGGATTTGAAGCTAAACCTTCTACATAGCATTGATTTGCAGCTAAATCATGTGCTTCGCATGGATTTGAAGCTAACTCGTTTGTTTCACCTGCATTTGAAGCTATATCAATTATATGGCAAGTATTTGAAGCTGAATCATTTGTGTCGCGTGGCTTTGATGATAAGCCTTCTACTTCGCATTAATTTGAAGGTAAATCATGTGTCTCGCTTGGATTTGTAGCTAACTCGTTTGTTCGGCCTGCATTTGAGGCTATATCATGTATACGACAAGCATTTGAAGCTCAATCATTTGATTCGCATGGATTCGAAGCTAAGCCTTCTACTTCTCATTGTTTTGGATCCAAATCATGTGTTTGGCTTGGATTTTAAGCTAAATCGTTTGTTTTGCTTGCAGTTGAAGCTAAATCATGTATACCACAAGTATTTGAAGCTAAACCATTTGTTTCACATGGATTTGAAGTTAAACCTTCTACTTCGCTTTGATTTGCAGCCAAATCATGTGTTTTGCATGAAATTGAAGCTAAACCTTCTACATCGCCTTGATTTGAAGCTAAACCATGTGTTTTGCATGGATTTGAAGCTAACTCGTTTGATTCGCCTGCATTGAAAGCTGTTTCATTTATACCGCCAGTATTTGAAGGTAAATCATTTGTCTCGCCCGGATTTGAAGCTGAACCTTCTACTTCGCTTTGATTTGAAGGTAAATCATGTTTTTCGTATGGATTTGAAGCTAACTCGTTTGTTCCGCCTGCATTTGAAGCTATATCATGAATATCACAAGTATTTGAAGATAAACCGATTGCTTCGCATTGATTGGAAGCTAAGCCTTTTACTTCGGATTGATTTGAAGTTATATCATGTGTTCCGCATTGATTTGAAGCTAAATCGTGTGTTTCGTATGGATTTGAAGTCATCTCGTTTGTTTCGCATGCAGTCGAAGTTAAATCATGAATATCACAAGTATTTGAAGATAACCCATTTGTTTCGAAAGAATATGAAGCTAAACAATGTGTTTCGCATCGATATGAAGCTAAATCATGTGTTTCTCTTGAATTTGAAGTTAACTCGTTTTTTTCGCCTGCATTTGAAGCTACATCATTTATACCGCTAGTATTTGAAGCTAAATCATTCGTATCGTATGGATTTGAATCTAAGCCTTCTACTTCGCATTGATTTGAAGCTAAATCATGTGTTTCTCTTGCATTTTAAACTAACGCGTTTGTTTCGCATGCAGTTGAAGCTAAATCATGTTTATCACAAGTATCTGAAGCTAAACCACTTGTTTCGCAAGAATATGAAGCTAAACCATGTGCATCGCATTGATTTGAAGCTAAATCATGTGATCCGCATGGATTTGAAGCTAACTCGTTTGTTTTGCCTGCATTTGAATTTATATCATTTATATCGCAAGTATTTGAAGCTAAATCATTTGTGTCGCATGGCTTTGAATATAAGGCTTCTACTTTAAATTAATTTGAAGGTAAATCATGTGTTTCGCTTGGATTTGAAGCTAACTCGTTTGTTTCGCCTGCATTTGAAGCTATATTACTTATATCGCAAGTATTTGAAGCTAAGTCATTTGATTCGCATGGATATGAAGCTAAGCCTTCTACTTCGCACTGCTTTGAAGCAAAATAATGAGTTTCGGATGGATTAGAAGCTAACTCGTTTGTATCGCCTGCATTTGGAGCTATATCAATTATATCGCAAGTATTTGAATCTAAATCATTTGCGTCGCATGGCTGTGAAGATAAGCCTTCTACTTTGCTTTAATTTGAAGGTAAATCAAGTGTTTCGCTTGGATTTGAAGCTAACTCGTTTGTTTCGCCTGCATTTGAAGCTATATCACTTATATCGCAAGTATTTGAAGCTAAGTAATTTGATTCGCATGGATATGAAGCTAAGCCTTCTACTTCGCATTGCTTTGAAGCTAAATCATGTGTTTCGCTTGGTTTTGAAGCTAACTCGTTTGTTTCGCCTGCATTTGAAGCTATATCATGTATATCGCAAGTATTTGAATCTGAATCATTTGTGTCGCATGGCTTTGAGGATAAGCCTTCTACTTCGCATTAATTTGAAGGTAAATCATGTGTTTCGCTTGGATTTGAAGCTAACTCGTTTGTTTCGCCTGCATTGAAGCTATATCACTTCTATCGCAAGTATTTGAAGCTAAGTCATTTGATTCGCATGGATATGAAGCTAAGCCTTCTACTTCGCATTGCTTTGAAGCTAAATCATGTGTTTCGCTTGGTTTTGAAGCTAACTCGTTTGTTTCGCATGCGGTTGAAGCTAAATCAAGTTTATCACAAGTATATGAAGCTAAACCATTTGTTTTGCAAGAATATGAAACTAAACCATGTGTTTCGCTTGGATTTGAAGCTAAATCATGTTTTTCGCATGGATTTGAAGCTAAATCATGTGTTTCGCACAGATTTGAAGCTAACTCGTTTGTTTCGCCTGCATTTGAAGCTATATCACTTATATCGCAAGTATTTGAAGCTAAGTCATTTGATTCGCATGGATATGAAGCTAAGCCTTCTACTTCGCATTGCTTTGAAGCTAAATCATGTGTTTCGCTTGGTTTTGAAGCTAACTCGTTTGTTTCGCATGCGGTTGAAGCTAAATCAAGTTTATCACAAGTATATGAAGCTAAACCATTTGTTTTGCAAGAATATGAAACTAAACCATGTGTTTCGCTTGGATTTGAAGCTAAATCATGTGTTTCGCATAGACTTGAAGCTCCCTCGTTTGTTTCGCCTGCATTTGAAGCTATATCAATTATATCGCAAGTATTAGAAGCTAAATCATTTGCGTCGCTTGGCTTTGAAGCTACGCCTTCTACTTCGCATTGATTTGAAGCTAAATCATGCGTTTCGCATGGATTTGAAGCTATATCATTTGTTTCCCTTGCATTTGAAGCTAACTCGATTGTTTCGCATGCAGTTGAAGCTAAATCATGTTTATCACAAGTATCTGAAGCTAAACCACTTGTTTCGCAAGAATATGAAGCTAAACCATGTGTTTCGCATTGTTTTGAAGCTAAATCATGTCTTCCGCATGGATTTGAAGCTAACTCGTTTGTTTCGCATGCAGTTGAAGCTAAATCATGTATATCACAAGTATTTGAAGCTAAATCAATCGTTTCGCATGGGGATGAACCTAAGCCTTCTACTTCGCATTGATTTGAAGGTAAATCATTTGTTTCGCATGGATTAGTAGCTAACTCGTTTGTTTCACCTGCATTTGAAGCTATATCACCTATATTCCAAGTGTTTGAAGCTCAATCATTTGTTCCACATGGATTTGAAGCTAAGGCTTCTACATCGCATTGATTTGAAGCTAAATCTTGTGTATTGCATGGATTTGAAGCTAAACCTTCTACATAGCATTGATTTGAAGCTAAATCATCTGTTTCGCATGGATTTGAAGCTAACTCGTTTGTTCGACCTGCATTTGAAGCTATATCATTTATATCGCAAGTATTTGAAGCTAAATCATTTGTATCGCTTGGATTTGAAGCTAAACCTTCTACATCGCTTTGATTTGAAGCAAAGTCGTGTGTTTCGCATGGATTTCAAGCTAACTCGTTTGTTTCGCGTGCAGTTGAAGACAAATCATGTATATCACAAGCATCTGAAGCTAAACCACATGTTTCGCAAGAATATGAAGCTAAACCACGTGTTTCGCATTGATTTGAAGCTAAATCATGTCTTCCGCATGGATTTGAAGGTAACTCGTTTGTTCGCCTGCATTTGAAGCTATATCATGTATATCGCAAGTATGTGAAGCTAAATCATTTGTTTCGCATGGATTTGAAGCTAAGCTTTCTACTTCGCATTGATTTGAAGCAAAATCGTGTGTTTCGCTTGGATTTGAAGCTAAGCCTTCTACTTCGCATTGATTTGAAGCTAAATCATGTGTTTCGCATGGATTTGAAGCTAACTCGCTTGTTTCGCCTCCATTTGAAGCTACATCATTTACATTCGCAAGTATTTGAAGCCAAATCAGTTGTTTCACATTGATTTGAAGCTAAGCTTTCTCCTTCGCTTTGATTTGAAGCTAAATCATGTGTATCGCATGGATTTGAAGCTAAATCATGTGTTTCGCACAGATTTGAAGCTAACTCGTTTGTTTCGCCTGCATTTGAAGCTATATCATTTATATCACAAGTATTTGATGATAAACCGATTGCTTCGCATTGATTGGAAGCTAAGCCTTTTACTTCGGATTGATTTGAAGTTATATCATGTGGTCCGCATTGATTTGAAGCTAAATCATGTGTTTCGTATGGATTTGAAGTCATCTCGTTTGTTTCGCATGCAGTCGAAGTTAAATCATGAATATCACAAGTATTTGAAGATAACCCATTTGTTTCGAAAGAACATGAAGCTAAACAATGTGTTTCGCATCGATATGAAGCTAAGTCATGTGTTTCTCTTGAATTTGAAGTTAACTCGTTTTTTTCGCCTGCATTTGAAGCTACTTCATTTATACCGCAAGTATTTGAAGCTAAATCATTCGTATCGTATGGATTTGAAGATAAGCCTTCTACTTTGAATTCATTTGAAGGTAAATCATGTGTTTCGCTTGGATTTGAAGCTAACTCGTTTGTTTCGCCTGCAGTTGAAGCTAAATCATGTTTATCACAAGTATCTGAAGCTAAACCACTTGTTTCGCAAGAATATGAAGCTAAACCATGTGCATCGCATTGATTTGAAGCTAAATCATGTGTTCCGCATGGATTTGAAGCTAACTCGTTTGTTTTGCCCGCATTTGAAGTTATATCATTTATATCGCAAGTATTTGAAGCTAAATCATTTGTGTCGCATGGCTTTGAATATAAGCCTTCTACTTTAAATTAATTTGAAGGTAAATCATGTGTTTCGCTTGGATTTGAAGCTAACTCGTTTGTTTCGCCTGCATTTGAAGCTATATTACTTATATCGCAAGTATTTGAAGCTAAGTCATTTGATTCGCATGGATATGAAGCTAAGCCTTCTACTTCGCACTGCTTTGAAGCAAAATAATGAGTTTCGGATGGATTAGAAGCTAACTCGTTTGTATCGCCTGCATTTGGAGCTATATCAATTATATCGCAAGTATTTGAATCTAAATCATTTGCGTCGCATGGCTGTGAAGATAAGCCTTCTACTTTGCTTTAATTTGAAGGTAAATCAAGTGTTTCGCTTGGATTTGAAGCTAACTCGTTTGTTTCGCCTGCATTTGAAGCTATATCACTTATATCGCAAGTATTTGAAGCTAAGTAATTTGATTCGCATGGATATGAAGCTAAGCCTTCTACTTCGCATTGCTTTGAAGCTAAATCATGTGTTTCGCTTGGTTTTGAAGCTAACTCGTTTGTTTCGCCTGCATTTGAAGCTATATCATGTATATCGCAAGTATTTGAATCTGAATCATTTGTGTCGCATGGCTTTGAGGATAAGCCTTCTACTTCGCATTAATTTGAAGGTAAATCATGTGTTTCGCTTGGATTTGAAGCTAACTCGTTTGTTTCGCCTGCATTGAAGCTATATCACTTCTATCGCAAGTATTTGAAGCTAAGTCATTTGATTCGCATGGATATGAAGCTAAGCCTTCTACTTCGCATTGCTTTGAAGCTAAATCATGTGTTTCGCTTGGTTTTGAAGCTAACTCGTTTGTTTCGCATGCGGTTGAAGCTAAATCAAGTTTATCACAAGTATATGAAGCTAAACCATTTGTTTTGCAAGAATATGAAACTAAACCATGTGTTTCGCTTGGATTTGAAGCTAAATCATGTTTTTCGCATGGATTTGAAGCTAAATCATGTGTTTCGCACAGATTTGAAGCTAACTCGTTTGTTCCGCCTGCATTTGAAGCTATATCATGAATATCACAAGTATTTGAAGATAAACCGATTGCTTCGCATTGATTGGAAGCTAAGCCTTTTACTTCGGATTGATTTGAAGTTATATCATGTGTTCCGCATTGATTTGAAGCTAAATCGTGTGTTTCGTATGGATTTGAAGTCATCTCGTTTGTTTCGCATGCAGTCGAAGTTAAATCATGAATATCACAAGTATTTGAAGATAACCCATTTGTTTCGAAAGAATATGAAGCTAAACAATGTGTTTCGCATCGATATGAAGCTAAATCATGTGTTTCTCTTGAATTTGAAGTTAACTCGTTTTTTTCGCCTGCATTTGAAGCTACATCATTTATACCGCTAGTATTTGAAGCTAAATCATTCGTATCGTATGGATTTGAATCTAAGCCTTCTACTTCGCATTGATTTGAAGCTAAATCATGTGTTTCTCTTGCATTTTAAACTAACGCGTTTGTTTCGCATGCAGTTGAAGCTAAATCATGTTTATCACAAGTATCTGAAGCTAAACCACTTGTTTCGCAAGAATATGAAGCTAAACCATGTGTTTCGCATTGTTTTGAAGCTAAATCATGACTTCCGCATGGATTTGAAGCTAACTCGTTTGTTTCGCATGCAGTTGAAGCTAAATCATGTATATCACAAGTATTTGAAGCTAAATCAATCGTTTCGCATGGGGATGAACCTAAGCCTTCTACTTCGCATTGATTTGAAGGTAAATCATTTGTTTCGCATGGATTAGTAGCTAACTCGTTTGTTTCACCTGCATTTGAAGCTATATCACCTATATTCCAAGTGTTTGAAGCTCAATCATTTGTTCCACATGGATTTGAAGCTAAGGCTTCTACATCGCATTGATTTGAAGCTAAATCTTGTGTATTGCTTGGATTTGAAGCTAAACCTTCTACATAGCATTGATTTGCAGCTAAATCATGTGCTTCGCATGGATTTGAAGCTAACTCGTTTGTTTCACCTGCATTTGAAGCTATATCAATTATATGGCAAGTATTTGAAGCTGAATCATTTGTGTCGCGTGGCTTTGATGATAAGCCTTCTACTTCGCATTAATTTGAAGGTAAATCATGTGTCTCGCTTGGATTTGTAGCTAACTCGTTTGTTCGGCCTGCATTTGAGGCTATATCATGTATACGACAAGCATTTGAAGCTCAATCATTTGATTCGCATGGATTCGAAGCTAAGCCTTCTACTTCTCATTGTTTTGGATCCAAATCATGTGTTTGGCTTGGATTTTAAGCTAAATCGTTTGTTTTGCTTGCAGTTGAAGCTAAATCATGTATACCACAAGTATTTGAAGCTAAACCATTTGTTTCACATGGATTTGAAGTTAAACCTTCTACTTCGCTTTGATTTGCAGCCAAATCATGTGTTTTGCATGAAATTGAAGCTAAACCTTCTACATCGCCTTGATTTGAAGCAAAACCATGTGTTTTGCATGGATTTGAAGCTAACTCGTTTGATTCGCCTGCATTGAAAGCTGTTTCATTTATACCGCCAGTATTTGAAGGTAAATCATTTGTCTCGCCCGGATTTGAAGCTGAACCTTCTACTTCGCTTTGATTTGAAGGTAAATCATGTTTTTCGTATGGATTTGAAGCTAACTCGTTTGTTCCGCCTGCATTTGAAGCTATATCATGAATATCACAAGTATTTGAAGATAAACCGATTGCTTCGCATTGATTGGAAGCTAAGCCTTTTACTTCGGATTGATTTGAAGTTATATCATGTGTTCCGCATTGATTTGAAGCTAAATCGTGTGTTTCGTATGGATTTGAAGTCATCTCGTTTGTTTCGCATGCAGTCGAAGTTAAATCATGAATATCACAAGTATTTGAAGATAACCCATTTGTTTCGAAAGAATATGAAGCTAAACAATGTGTTTCGCATCGATATGAAGCTAAATCATGTGTTTCTCTTGAATTTGAAGTTAACTCGTTTTTTTCGCCTGCATTTGAAGCTACATCATTTATACCGCTAGTATTTGAAGCTAAATCATTCGTATCGTATGGATTTGAATCTAAGCCTTCTACTTCGCATTGATTTGAAGCTAAATCATGTGTTTCTCTTGCAGTTTAAACTAACGCGTTTGTTTCGCATGCAGTTGAAGCTAAATCATGTTTATCACAAGTATCTGAAGCTAAACCACTTGTTTCGCAAGAATATGAAGCTAAACCATGTGTTTCGCATTGTTTTGAAGCTAAATCATGTCTTCCGCATGGATTTGAAGCTAACTCGTTTGTTTCGCATGCAGTTGAAGCTAAATCATGTATATCACAAGTATTTGAAGCTAAATCAATCGTTTCGCATGGGGATGAACCTAAGCCTTCTACTTCGCATTGATTTGAAGGTAAATCATTTGTTTCGCATGGATTAGTAGCTAACTCGTTTGTTTCACCTGCATTTGAAGCTATATCACCTATATTCCAAGTGTTTGAAGCTCAATCATTTGTTCCACATGGATTTGAAGCTAAGGCTTCTACATCGCATTGATTTGAAGCTAAATCTTGTGTATTGCATGGATTTGAAGCTAAACCTTCTACATAGCATTGATTTGCAGCTAAATCATGTGCTTCGCATGGATTTGAAGCTAACTCGTTTGTTTCACCTGCATTTGAAGCTATATCAATTATATGGCAAGTATTTGAAGCTGAATCATTTGTGTCGCGTGGCTTTGATGATAAGCCTTCTACTTCGCATTAATTTGAAGGTAAATCATGTGTCTCGCTTGGATTTGTAGCTAACTCGTTTGTTCGGCCTGCATTTGAGGCTATATCATGTATACGACAAGCATTTGAAGCTCAATCATTTGATTCGCATGGATTCGAAGCTAAGCCTTCTACTTCTCATTGTTTTGGATCCAAATCATGTGTTTGGCTTGGATTTTAAGCTAAATCGTTTGTTTTGCTTGCAGTTGAAGCTAAATCATGTATACCACAAGTATTTGAAGCTAAACCATTTGTTTCACATGGATTTGAAGTTAAACCTTCTACTTCGCTTTGATTTGCAGCCAAATCATGTGTTTTGCATGAAATTGAAGCTAAACCTTCTACATCGCCTTGATTTGAAGCAAAACCATGTGTTTTGCATGGATTTGAAGCTAACTCGTTTGATTCGCCTGCATTGAAAGCTGTTTCATTTATACCGCCAGTATTTGAAGGTAAATCATTTGTCTCGCCCGGATTTGAAGCTGAACCTTCTACTTCGCTTTGATTTGAAGGTAAATCATGTTTTTCGTATGGATTTGAAGCTAACTCGTTTGTTCCGCCTGCATTTGAAGCTATATCATGAATATCACAAGTATTTGAAGATAAACCGATTGCTTCGCATTGATTGGAAGCTAAGCCTTTTACTTCGGATTGATTTGAAGTTATATCATGTGTTCCGCATTGATTTGAAGCTAAATCGTGTGTTTCGTATGGATTTGAAGTCATCTCGTTTGTTTCGCATGCAGTCGAAGTTAAATCATGAATATCACAAGTATTTGAAGATAACCCATTTGTTTCGAAAGAATATGAAGCTAAACAATGTGTTTCGCATCGATATGAAGCTAAATCATGTGTTTCTCTTGAATTTGAAGTTAACTCGTTTTTTTCGCCTGCATTTGAAGCTACATCATTTATACCGCTAGTATTTGAAGCTAAATCATTCGTATCGTATGGATTTGAATCTAAGCCTTCTACTTCGCATTGATTTGAAGCTAAATCATGTGTTTCTCTTGCATTTTAAACTAACGCGTTTGTTTCGCATGCAGTTGAAGCTAAATCATGTTTATCACAAGTATCTGAAGCTAAACCACTTGTTTCGCAAGAATATGAAGCTAAACCATGTGCATCGCATTGATTTGAAGCTAAATCATGTGATCCGCATGGATTTGAAGCTAACTCGTTTGTTTTGCCTGCATTTGAATTTATATCATTTATATCGCAAGTATTTGAAGCTAAATCATTTGTGTCGCATGGCTGTGAATATAAGGCTTCTACTTTAAATTAATTTGAAGGTAAATCATGTGTTTCGCTTGGATTTGAAGCTAACTCGTTTGTTTCGCCTGCATTTGAAGCTATATTACTTATATCGCAAGTATTTGAAGCTAAGTCATTTGATTCGCATGGATATGAAGCTAAGCCTTCTACTTCGCACTGCTTTGAAGCAAAATAATGAGTTTCGGATGGATTAGAAGCTAACTCGTTTGTATCGCCTGCATTTGGAGCTATATCAATTATATCGCAAGTATTTGAATCTAAATCATTTGCGTCGCATGGCTGTGAAGATAAGCCTTCTACTTTGCTTTAATTTGAAGGTAAATCAAGTGTTTCGCTTGGATTTGAAGCTAACTCGTTTGTTTCGCCTGCATTTGAAGCTATATCACTTATATCGCAAGTATTTGAAGCTAAGTAATTTGATTCGCATGGATATGAAGCTAAGCCTTCTACTTCGCATTGCTTTGAAGCTAAATCATGTGTTTCGCTTGGTTTTGAAGCTAACTCGTTTGTTTCGCCTGCATTTGAAGCTATATCATGTATATCGCAAGTATTTGAATCTGAATCATTTGTGTCGCATGGCTTTGAGGATAAGCCTTCTACTTCGCATTAATTTGAAGGTAAATCATGTGTTTCGCTTGGATTTGAAGCTAACTCGTTTGTTTCGCCTGCATTGAAGCTATATCACTTCTATCGCAAGTATTTGAAGCTAAGTCATTTGATTCGCATGGATATGAAGCTAAGCCTTCTACTTCGCATTGCTTTGAAGCTAAATCATGTGTTTCGCTTGGTTTTGAAGCTAACTCGTTTGTTTCGCATGCGGTTGAAGCTAAATCAAGTTTATCACAAGTATATGAAGCTAAACCATTTGTTTTGCAAGAATATGAAACTAAACCATGTGTTTCGCTTGGATTTGAAGCTAAATCATGTTTTTCGCATGGATTTGAAGCTAAATCATGTGTTTCGCACAGATTTGAAGCTAACTCGTTTGTTTCGCCTGCATTTGAAGCTATATCACTTATATCGCAAGTATTTGAAGCTAAGTCATTTGATTCGCATGGATATGAAGCTAAGCCTTCTACTTCGCATTGCTTTGAAGCTAAATCATGTGTTTCGCTTGGTTTTGAAGCTAACTCGTTTGTTTCGCATGCGGTTGAAGCTAAATCAAGTTTATCACAAGTATATGAAGCTAAACCATTTGTTTTGCAAGAATATGAAACTAAACCATGTGTTTCGCTTGGATTTGAAGCTAAATCATGTGTTTCGCATAGACTTGAAGCTCCCTCGTTTGTTTCGCCTGCATTTGAAGCTATATCAATTATATCGCAAGTATTAGAAGCTAAATCATTTGCGTCGCTTGGCTTTGAAGCTACGCCTTCTACTTCGCATTGATTTGAAGCTAAATCATGCGTTTCGCATGGATTTGAAGCTATATCATTTGTTTCCCTTGCATTTGAAGCTAACTCGATTGTTTCGCATGCAGTTGAAGCTAAATCATGTTTATCACAAGTATCTGAAGCTAAACCACTTGTTTCGCAAGAATATGAAGCTAAACCATGTGTTTCGCATTGTTTTGAAGCTAAATCATGTCTTCCGCATGGATTTGAAGCTAACTCGTTTGTTTCGCATGCAGTTGAAGCTAAATCATGTATATCACAAGTATTTGAAGCTAAATCAATCGTTTCGCATGGGGATGAACCTAAGCCCTCTACTTCGCATTGATTTGAAGGTAAATCATTTGTTTCGCATGGATTAGTAGCTAACTCGTTTGTTTCACCTGCATTTGAAGCTATATCACCTATATTCCAAGTGTTTGAAGCTCAATCATTTGTTCCACATGGATTTGAAGCTAAGGCTTCTACATCGCATTGATTTGAAGCTAAATCTTGTGTATTGCATGGATTTGAAGCTAAACCTTCTACATAGCATTGATTTGAAGCTAAATCATCTGTTTCGCATGGATTTGAAGCTAACTCGTTTGTTCGACCTGCATTTGAAGCTATATCATTTATATCGCAAGTATTTGAAGCTAAATCATTTGTATCGCTTGGATTTGAAGCTAAACCTTCTACATCGCTTTGATTTGAAGCAAAGTCGTGTGTTTCGCATGGATTTCAAGCTAACTCGTTTGTTTCGCGTGCAGTTGAAGACAAATCATGTATATCACAAGCATCTGAAGCTAAACCACATGTTTCGCAAGAATATGAAGCTAAACCACGTGTTTCGCATTGATTTGAAGCTAAATCATGTCTTCCGCATGGATTTGAAGGTAACTCGTTTGTTCGCCTGCATTTGAAGCTATATCATGTATATCGCAAGTATGTGAAGCTAAATCATTTGTTTCGCATGGATTTGAAGCTAAGCTTTCTACTTCGCATTGATTTGAAGCAAAATCGTGTGTTTCGCTTGGATTTGAAGCTAAGCCTTCTACTTCGCATTGATTTGAAGCTAAATCATGTGTTTCGCATGGATTTGAAGCTAACTCGCTTGTTTCGCCTCCATTTGAAGCTACATCATTTACATTCGCAAGTATTTGAAGCCAAATCAGTTGTTTCACATTGATTTGAAGCTAAGCTTTCTCCTTCGCTTTGATTTGAAGCTAAATCATGTGTATCGCATGGATTTGAAGCTAAATCATGTGTTTCGCACAGATTTGAAGCTAACTCGTTTGTTTCGCCTGCATTTGAAGCTATATCATTTATATCACAAGTATTTGATGATAAACCGATTGCTTCGCATTGATTGGAAGCTAAGCCTTTTACTTCGGATTGATTTGAAGTTATATCATGTGGTCCGCATTGATTTGAAGCTAAATCATGTGTTTCGTATGGATTTGAAGTCATCTCGTTTGTTTCGCATGCAGTCGAAGTTAAATCATGAATATCACAAGTATTTGAAGATAACCCATTTGTTTCGAAAGAACATGAAGCTAAACAATGTGTTTCGCATCGATATGAAGCTAAGTCATGTGTTTCTCTTGAATTTGAAGTTAACTCGTTTTTTTCGCCTGCATTTGAAGCTACTTCATTTATACCGCAAGTATTTGAAGCTAAATCATTCGTATCGTATGGATTTGAAGATAAGCCTTCTACTTTGAATTCATTTGAAGGTAAATCATGTGTTTCGCTTGGATTTGAAGCTAACTCGTTTGTTTCGCCTGCAGTTGAAGCTAAATCATGTTTATCACAAGTATCTGAAGCTAAACCACTTGTTTCGCAAGAATATGAAGCTAAACCATGTGCATCGCATTGATTTGAAGCTAAATCATGTGTTCCGCATGGATTTGAAGCTAACTCGTTTGTTTCGCCTGCATTTGAAGCTATATCATGTATATCGCAAGTATTTGAATCTGAATCATTTGTGTCGCATGGCTTTGAGGATAAGCCTTCTACTTCGCATTAATTTGAAGGTAAATCATGTGTTTCGCTTGGATTTGAAGCTAACTCGTTTGTTTCGCCTGCATTGAAGCTATATCACTTCTATCGCAAGTATTTGAAGCTAAGTCATTTGATTCGCATGGATATGAAGCTAAGCCTTCTACTTCGCATTGCTTTGAAGCTAAATCATGTGTTTCGCTTGGTTTTGAAGCTAACTCGTTTGTTTCGCATGCGGTTGAAGCTAAATCAAGTTTATCACAAGTATATGAAGCTAAACCATTTGTTTTGCAAGAATATGAAACTAAACCATGTGTTTCGCTTGGATTTGAAGCTAAATCATGTTTTTCGCATGGATTTGAAGCTAAATCATGTGTTTCGCACAGATTTGAAGCTAACTCGTTTGTTTCGCCTGCATTTGAAGCTATATCACTTATATCGCAAGTATTTGAAGCTAAGTCATTTGATTCGCATGGATATGAAGCTAAGCCTTCTACTTCGCATTGCTTTGAAGCTAAATCATGTGTTTCGCTTGGTTTTGAAGCTAACTCGTTTGTTTCGCATGCGGTTGAAGCTAAATCAAGTTTATCACAAGTATATGAAGCTAAACCATTTGTTTTGCAAGAATATGAAACTAAACCATGTGTTTCGCTTGGATTTGAAGCTAAATCATGTGTTTCGCATAGACTTGAAGCTCCCTCGTTTGTTTCGCCTGCATTTGAAGCTATATCAATTATATCGCAAGTATTAGAAGCTAAATCATTTGCGTCGCTTGGCTTTGAAGCTACGCCTTCTACTTCGCATTGATTTGAAGCTAAATCATGCGTTTCGCATGGATTTGAAGCTATATCATTTGTTTCCCTTGCATTTGAAGCTAACTCGATTGTTTCGCATGCAGTTGAAGCTAAATCATGTTTATCACAAGTATCTGAAGCTAAACCACTTGTTTCGCAAGAATATGAAGCTAAACCATGTGTTTCGCATTGTTTTGAAGCTAAATCATGTCTTCCGCATGGATTTGAAGCTAACTCGTTTGTTTCGCATGCAGTTGAAGCTAAATCATGTATATCACAAGTATTTGAAGCTAAATCAATCGTTTCGCATGGGGATGAACCTAAGCCTTCTACTTCGCATTGATTTGAAGGTAAATCATTTGTTTCGCATGGATTAGTAGCTAACTCGTTTGTTTCACCTGCATTTGAAGCTATATCACCTATATTCCAAGTGTTTGAAGCTCAATCATTTGTTCCACATGGATTTGAAGCTAAGGCTTCTACATCGCATTGATTTGAAGCTAAATCTTGTGTATTGCATGGATTTGAAGCTAAACCTTCTACATAGCATTGATTTGAAGCTAAATCATCTGTTTCGCATGGATTTGAAGCTAACTCGTTTGTTCGACCTGCATTTGAAGCTATATCATTTATATCGCAAGTATTTGAAGCTAAATCATTTGTATCGCTTGGATTTGAAGCTAAACCTTCTACATCGCTTTGATTTGAAGCAAAGTCGTGTGTTTCGCATGGATTTCAAGCTAACTCGTTTGTTTCGCGTGCAGTTGAAGACAAATCATGTATATCACAAGCATCTGAAGCTAAACCACATGTTTCGCAAGAATATGAAGCTAAACCACGTGTTTCGCATTGATTTGAAGCTAAATCATGTCTTCCGCATGGATTTGAAGGTAACTCGTTTGTTCGCCTGCATTTGAAGCTATATCATGTATATCGCAAGTATGTGAAGCTAAATCATTTGTTTCGCATGGATTTGAAGCTAAGCTTTCTACTTCGCATTGATTTGAAGCAAAATCGTGTGTTTCGCTTGGATTTGAAGCTAAGCCTTCTACTTCGCATTGATTTGAAGCTAAATCATGTGTTTCGCATGGATTTGAAGCTAACTCGCTTGTTTCGCCTCCATTTGAAGCTACATCATTTACATTCGCAAGTATTTGAAGCCAAATCAGTTGTTTCACATTGATTTGAAGCTAAGCTTTCTCCTTCGCTTTGATTTGAAGCTAAATCATGTGTATCGCATGGATTTGAAGCTAAATCATGTGTTTCGCACAGATTTGAAGCTAACTCGTTTGTTTCGCCTGCATTTGAAGCTATATCATTTATATCACAAGTATTTGATGATAAACCGATTGCTTCGCATTGATTGGAAGCTAAGCCTTTTACTTCGGATTGATTTGAAGTTATATCATGTGGTCCGCATTGATTTGAAGCTAAATCATGTGTTTCGTATGGATTTGAAGTCATCCCTTTTTGTTTCGCATGCAGTCGAAGTTAAATCATGAATATCACAAGTATTTGAAGATAACCCATTTGTTTCGAAAGAACATGAAGCTAAACAATGTGTTTCGCATCGATATGAAGCTAAGTCATGTGTTTCTCTTGAATTTGAAGTTAACTCGTTTTTTTCGCCTGCATTTGAAGCTACTTCATTTATACCGCAAGTATTTGAAGCTAAATCATTCGTATCGTATGGATTTGAAGATAAGCCTTCTACTTTGAATTCATTTGAAGGTAAATCATGTGTTTCGCTTGGATTTGAAGCTAACTCGTTTGTTTCGCCTGCAGTTGAAGCTAAATCATGTTTATCACAAGTATCTGAAGCTAAACCACTTGTTTCGCAAGAATATGAAGCTAAACCATGTGCATCGCATTGATTTGAAGCTAAATCATGTGTTCCGCATGGATTTGAAGCTAACTCGTTTGTTTTGCCCGCATTTGAAGTTATATCATTTATATCGCAAGTATTTGAAGCTAAATCATTTGTGTCGCATGGCTTTGAATATAAGCCTTCTACTTTAAATTAATTTGAAGGTAAATCATGTGTTTCGCTTGGATTTGAAGCTAACTCGTTTGTTTCGCCTGCATTTGAAGCTATATTACTTATATCGCAAGTATTTGAAGCTAAGTCATTTGATTCGCATGGATATGAAGCTAAGCCTTCTACTTCGCATCGCTTTGAAGCAAAATAATGAGTTTCGGATGGATTAGAAGCTAACCCGTTTGTATCGCCTGCATTTGGAGCTATATCATTTATATCGCAAGTATTTGAAGCTAAAACATTTGTCTCGCTTGGATTTGTAGCTAACTCGTTTGTTTCGCTAGCATTTGAAGGTAAATCATTTTTATCACAAGTATCTGAATCTAAATCGTTTGTTTCGCAAGAATATGAAGCTAAACCATGTGTTTCGCATGAATTTGAAGCTAAATCATGTGTTTCGCACAGATTTGAAGCTAACTCGTTTGTTTCGCATGCAGTTGAAGCTAAATCATGTTTATCACAAGCATCTGAAGCTATACCACATGTTTCGCAAGAATATGAAGCTAAACCACGTGTTTCGCATTGATTTGAAGCTAAATCATGTCTTCAGCATGGATTTGAAGGTAACTCGTTTGTTCGCCTGCATTTGAAGCTATATCATTTATATCGCAAGTATGTGAAGCTAAATCATTTGTTTCGCATGGATTTGAAGCTAAGCTTTCTACTTCGCATTGATTTGAAGCAAAATCATGTGTTTCGCTTGGATTTGAAGCTAAGCCTTCTACTTCGCATTGATTTGAAGCTAAATCATGTGTTTCGCATGGATTTGAAGCTAACTCGCTTGTTTCGCCTCCATTTGATGCTACATCATTTACATTCGCAAGTATTTGAAGCCAAATCAGTTGTTTCACTTTGATTTGAAGCTAAGCTTTCTCCTTCGCTTTGATTTGAAGCTAAATCATGTGTTTCGCATGGATTTGAAGCTAAATCATGTGTTTCGTACAGATTTGAAGCTAACTCGTTTGTTTCGCCTGCATTTGGAGCTATATCAATCATATCGCAAGTATTTGAATCTAAATCATTTGTGTCGCATGGCTGTGAAGATAAGCCTTCTACTTTGCATTAATTTGAAGGTAAATCAAGTGTTTCGCTTGGATTTGAAGGTAAATCATGTGTATTGCATGGATTTGAAGCTAAACCTTCTACATAGCATTGATTTACAGCTAAATCATGTGTTACGCATGGATGTGAAGCTATCTCGTTTGTTTCGCCTGCATTTTAAGCTATATCAATTATATGGCAAGTATTTGAAGCTGAATCATTTGTGTCGCGTGGCTGTGAAGATAAGCCTTCTACTTTGCATTAATTTGAAGGTAAATCAAGTGTTTCGCTTGGATTTGAAGGTAAATCATGTGTATTGCATGGATTTGAAGCTAAACCTTCTACATAACATTGATTTACAGCTAAATAATGTATTTCGCATTGATTTGGAACTAAATCATGTGTTCCGTATGGATTTGAAGCTAACACGTTTGTTTTGCCTGCATTTGAAGTTATGTAATTTATATCGCAAGTATTTGAAGCTAAATCATTTGTTTCGCATGAATTTTAAGCTAAATCATGTGTTTCCTTCTGCATAGCATCGATTTGAAGCTTAATCATGTGTTTCGCATGGATTTGAAGCTAAGACGATTGTTTCGCCTGCATTTGATGCTATATCACTTATTTCGCAAGTATCTCAAGCTAAATCATTTGTTCCGCATGGATTAGAAGCTAAGACATCTAGTTCGCATTGATTTGAAGCAAAATCATGAATTTCGCATGGATTCGAAGTTAACTCGTTTGTATCGCCTGCATTTGGAGCTATATTTGAAGCAAGTGTTTGAAGCTAAAACATTTGTGTCGCATGGATTTGAAGCTAAACCTTCTACATAGCATTGATTTGCAGCTAAATCATGTGCTTCGCATGGATTTGAAGCTAACTCGTTTGTTTCACCTGCATTTGAAGCTATATCACCTATATTCCAAGTGTTTGAAGCTCAATCATTTGGTCCACGTGGATTTGAAGCTAAACCTTATACATCGCATTGATTTGAAGCTAAATCTTGTGTACTGCATGGGTTTGAAGCTAAACCTTCTACATAGCATTGATTTACAGCTAAATCATGTGTTACGCATGGATGTGAAGCTATCTCGTTTGTTTCGCCTGCATTTTAAGCTATATCAATTATATGGCAAGTATTTGAAGCTGAATCATTTGTGTCGCGTGGCTTTGATGATAAGCCATCTACTTCGCATTAATTTGAAGGTAAATCATGTGTCTCGCTTGGATTTGTAGCTAACTCGTTTGTTCGGCCTGCATTTGAGGCTATATCATGTATATGACAAGCATTTGAAGCTCAATCATTTGATTCGCATGGATTCGAAGCTAAGCCTTCTACTTCTCATTGTTTTGGATCTAAATCATGTGTTTGGCTTGGATTTTAAGCTAAATCGTTTGTTTTGCTTGCAGTTGAAGCTAAATCATGTATACCACAAGTATTTGAAGCTAAACCATTTGTTTCACATGGATTTGAAGTTAAACCTTCTACTTCGCTTTGATTTGCAGCCAAATCATGTGTTTTGCATGAAATTGAAGCTATACCTTCTACATCGCCTTGATTTGAAGCTAAACCATGTGTTTTGCATGGATTTGAAGCTAACTCGTTTGTTTCGCCTGCATTGAAAGCTGTTTCATTTATACCGCAAGTATTTGAAGGCAAATCATTTGTCTCGCCCGGATTTGAAGCTGAACCTTCTACTTCGCTTTGATCTGAAGGTAAATCATGTTTTTCGCATGGATTTGAAGCTAACTCGATTGTTCCGCCTGCATTTGAAGCTATATCATGAATATCACAAGTATTTGAAGATAAACCGATTGCTTCGCATTGATTGGAAGCTAAGCCTTTTACTTCGTATTGATTTGAAGTTATATCATGTGTTCCGCATTGATTTGAAGCTAAATCATGTGTTTCGTATGGATTTGAAGTCATCTCGTTTGTTTCGCATGCAGTCGAAGTTAAATCATGAATATCACAAGTATTTGAAGATAACCCATTTGTTTCGAAAGAATATGAAGCTAAACAATGTGTTTCGCATCGATATGAAGCTAAATCATGTGTTTCTCTTGAATTTGAAGTTAACTCGTTTTTTTCGCCTGCATTTGAAGCTACTTCATTTATACCGCAAGTATTTGAAGCTAAATCATTCGTATCGTATGGAGTTGAATCTAAGCCTTCTACTTCGCATTGATTTGAAGCTAAATCATGTGTTTCGCTTGGATTTGAAGCTAACTCGTTTGTTTCGCCTGCATTTGAAGCTATGTCACGTGTATCGCAAGTATTTGAAGCTAAGTCATTTGATTCGCATGGATATGAAGCTAAGCCTTCTACTTCGCATTGCTTTGAAGCTAAATCATGTGTTTCGCTTGGTTTTGAAGCTAACTCGTTTGTTTCGCATGCGGTTGAAGCTAAATCAAGTTTATCACAAGTATATGAAGCTAAACCATTTGTTTTGCAAGAATATGAAACTAAACCATGTGTTTCGCTTGGATTTGAAGCTAAATCATGTGTTTCGCATAGACTTGAAGCTCCCTCGTTTGTTTCGCCTGCATTTGAAGCTATATCAATTATATCGCAAGTATTTGAAGCTAAATCATTTGCGTCGCTTGGCTTTGAAGATAAGCCTTCTACTTTGAATTCATTTGAAGGTAAATCATGTGTTTCGCTTGGATTTGAAGCTAACTCGTTTGGTTCGCCTGCAGTTGAAGCTAAATCACGTTTATCACAAGTATCTGAAGCTAAACCACTTGTTTCGCAAGAATATGAAGCTAAACCATGTGCATCGCATTGATTTGAAGCTAAATCATGTGTTCCGCATGGATTTGAAGCTAACTCGTTTGTTTTGCCTGCATTTGAAGTTATATCATTTATATCGCAAGTATTTGAAGCTAAATCATTTGTGTCGCATGGCTTTGAGGATAAGCCTTCTACTTCGCATTAATTTGAAGGTAAGTCATGTGTTTCGCTTGGATTTGAAGCTATGTCTACTACTTCGCATTGATTTGAAACTACATCATGTGTTTCGCATGGATTTGAAGCTAAATCATGTGTTTCGCATGGATGTGAAACTAACTCGATGTTTCGCCTGCATTTGAAGCTAAATCATGTTTATCACAAGAACCTGAATCTAAACCATTTGTTTCGCAAGAATATGAAGCTAAACCATGTGTTTCGCATGAATTTGAAGCTAAGTCATGTGTTTCGCACAGATTTGAAGCTAACTCGTTTGTTTCGCCTGCATTTGAAGCTGTATCAATTATATCGCAAGTATTTGAAGCTAAATCATTTGTGTCGCTTGGCTTTGAAGATAAGCCTTCTACTTTGCATTAATTTGAAGGTAAATCATGTGTTTCGCTTGGATTTGAAGGTAACTCGTTTGTTTCGCCTGCATTTGAAGCTATATCAATTATATCGCAGGTATTTGAATCTGAATCATTTGTGTCGCATGGCTTTGAGGATAAGCCTTCTACTTCGCATTAATTTCAAGGTAAATCATGTGTTTCGCTTGGAGTTGAAGCTAACTCGTTTGTTTCGCCTGCATTTGAAGCTATATCAATTATATCGCAAGTATTTGAATCTGAATCATTTGTGTCGCATGGCTTTGAGGATAAGCCTTCTACATCGCATTGATTTGAAGCTAAATCATTTGTTTCGCTTTGATTTGAAGCTAAACCATGTGTCTCGCATGAATTTGAAACTAAATCATTTGTGTCGCATGGCTTTGAAGGTAATCCTTCCTCTTTGCATTAATTTGAAGGTAAATCATGTGTTTCGCTTGGATTTGAAGGTAACTCGTTTGTTTCGCCTGCATTTGAAGCTATATCATTTATATCGCAGGTATGTGAAGCTAAATCATTTGTTTCGCATGGATTTGAAGCTAAGCCTTCTGCTTCTCATTGATTTGAAACTAAACCATGTGTTTCGCTTGGATTTGAAGCTAACTCGTTTGCTTCGCCTGCATTTGAAGCTATATCATTTATATCGCAAGTATTTGAATCTGAATCATTTGTGTCGCATGGCTTTGAGGATAAGCCTTCTACTTCGCATTAATTTGAAGCTAAATCATGTTTATCACAAGTATCTGAATCTAAACCATTTGTTTCGCAAGAATATGAAGCTAAACCATGTGTTTCGCTTGGATTTGAAACTAACTCGTTTGTTTCGCCTGCATTTGAAGCTATATCAATAATATCGCAAGTATTTGAATCTGAATCATTTGTGTCGCATGGCTTTGAGGATAAGCCTTCTACATCGCATTGATTTGAAGCTAAATCATTTGTTTCGCTTTGATTTGAAGCTAAACAATGTGTCTCGCATGAATTTGAAACTAAATCATTTGTGTCGCATGGCTTTGAAGGTAATCCTTCCTCTTTGCATTAATTTGAAGGTAAATCATGTGTTTTCGCTTGGATTTGAAGGTAACTCGTTCGTTTCGCCTGCATTTGAAGGTATATCATTCATATCGCAGGTATGTGAAGCTAAATCATTTGTTTCGCATGGGATTTTGAAGCTAAGCCTTCTGCTTCTCATTGATTTGAAACTAAACCATGTGTTTCGCTTGGATTTGAAGCTAACTCGTTTGCTTCGCCAGCATTTGAAGCTAAATCAATCATATCGCAAGTATTTGAAGGAGAATCATATGTGTCGCATGGCTTTGAGGATAAGCCTTCTAATTCGCATTAATTTGAAGGTAAATCATGTGTTTCGCTTGGATTTGAAGCTAACTCGTTTATTTCGCCTGCATTTGATGCTGTATCAATTATATCGCAAGTATTTGAAGCTAAATCATTTGTGTCGCATGGCTTTGAAGCTAACTCGTTTGTTTCGCCTGCATTGAAGCTATATCACTTCTATCGCAAAGTATTGGAAACTAAATCATTTGTGTCGCATGCTTTGAAGCTAAGCCTTCTACTTCGCATTGATTTGACGCTAAATCATGTGTTTCGCACAGATTTGAAGCTAACTTGTTTGCTTCGCCAGCATTTGAAGCTAATCAATCATATCGCAAGTATTTGAAGCAGAATCATATGTGTCGCATGGCTTTGAGGATAAACCCTTCTAATTCGCATTAATTTGAAGGTAAATCATGTGTTTCGCTTGGATTTGAAGCTAACTCGTTTATTTCGCCTGCATTTGATGCTGTATCAATTATATTGCAAGTATTTGAAAGCTAAATCATTTGTGTTGCATGGCTTTGATGATAAGCCTTCACTTTGCATTAATGTGAAGGTAAATCATGTGTTTCGCTTGGATTTGAAGCTAAGCCTTCTACTTCGCATTGATTTGGAACTAAATCATGTGTTTCGCTTGGATTTGTAGCTAAGTTGTTTGTTTTGCATGCATTTGAAGCTAAATCAATCATATAGCAAGTATTTGAAGCAGAATAATTTGTGTCGCATGGATTTGAAGCTAACTCATTTGTTTTCGCCTGCATTTGAAGCTATATCAATTATATGGCAAGTATTTGAAGCTGAATCATTTGTGTCGCGTGGGATTTGAAGCTAAATCATGTGTTTCGCACAGATTTGAAGCTAACTCGTTTGTTTCGCCTGCATTTGGAGCTATATCAATTATATCGCAAGTATTTGAATCTAAATCATTTGTGTCGCATGGCTGTGAAGGATAAGCCTTCTACTTTGCATTAATTGAAGGTAAATCATGTGTTTCGCCTTGGATTTGAAGGTAACTCGTTTTGTTTCGCCTGCATTTGAAGCTATATCAACTATATCGCAAGTATTTGAAGTCTGAATCATTTGTGTCGCATGGCTTTGAGGATAAGCCTTCTACTTCGCATTAATTTGAAGGAATATCATGTGTTTCGCTTGGATTTGAAGCTAAACCTTCTACTTCGTATTGATTTGGTACTAAATCATGTGTATTCGCTTGGATTTGAAGCTAACTCGACTGTTTCGCATGCATTTGAAGCTATATGAATTGTATCGCAAGTATTTGAAGCTAAATCATTTGTGCCGCATTGCTTTGAGGATAAGCCTACTACTTCGCATTAATTTGAAGGTAAATCACGTGCTTCGCTTGGATTTGAAGCTAACTCGTTTGTTTCGCCTGCATTTGAAGCTATATCATTTATATCGCAAGTATGTGAAACTAAATCATTTGTTTCGCATGGATTTGAAGCTAAGCCTTCTGCTTCGCATTGATTTGAAACTTAAATCATGTGTTTCGCATGGATTTGAAGCTAAGCCTTCTACTTCACATTGATTGAAACTAAATCATGTGGTTCGCATGGATTTGAAGCTAAATCATGTGTTTCGCACAGATTTGAAGCTAACTCGTTTATTTCGCTGCATTTGAAGCTATATCATTTATATCGCAAGTATATGAAGCTAAATCATTTGTGTTGCATGGCTTTGAAGCTAACTCGTTTCTTTCGCCTGCATTGAAGCTATATCACTTCTATCGCAAGTATTTGAAGCTAAAACATTTGTGTCGCATGGATTTGACGCTAAGCCTTCTACTTCGCATTGATTTGGAACTAAATCATGTTCTTCGCATGGATTTGAAGCTTACTCCTTTGTTCCGCCTGCATTTAAAGCTATATCATGTATATGACAAGCATTTGAATCTAAATAATTCGTTTCGCATGGATTTGAATCCAAGCCTTCTACTTCGCATTGATTTGAAGCTAAATCATGTGTTTCGCATGGATTTGAAGCTATACCTTCTATATCGCATTCATTTGAAATTAGGTCATGTTTTTTTGCATGGATTGTAGCGTAACTCGTTTGTTTCGCCTGCATTTGTAGGTATTTCATTTATGAGGCAACTATTTGAAGCTAAATCATTCGTTTCGCATGAATTTGATGCTAACTCGTTTGTTTCGCTTGCAGTTGTAGCTAAATAATGTATATCACAAGTATTTGTACCAAAACCATTGTTTCGCACGGATCTGTAGCTAACTCGTTTGTTTTGTGTGCATTTCAAGCTACCTCAATTATACCGCAGGTATTTTAGCTAAATCATGTGTTTCCCTTGGATTTGAAGCTAACTAGTTTATATTGAATTGCAGTTGAAGCTAAATCATGTTTATCACAAGTATCTGATGCTAAACCATTTGTTTCGCAAGAATATGAATCTAATCCATGTGTTTCGCATGAATTTGAAACATAATCATGTTTTTCGCATGGATTTGAAGCTAACTCGTTTGTTCCGCCTGCATTTGAAGCTATATCATGTATATGACAAGCATTTGAATCTAAATCATTTGATTCGCATGGATTTGAAGCCTAAGCTTTCTACTTCGTATTGATTTGAAGCTAGATCATGTGTTTCGCTCGGATTTGAACGCTAACTCGTTTGTTTCGCATGCAGTTAAAGCTATATCACTTATATCGCAAGTATTTGAAGCTAAATCATTTGTGTTGCATGGATTTGAAGCTAAACCTTCTACATAGCATTGATTTGCAGCTAAATCATATGTTTCGCATGGATTTGAAGCTATACCTTCTATATCGCATTCATTTGAATTAGTCATATTTTTTGCATGGATTTGTAGCTAACTCGTTTTGTTTCGCCTGCAGATGAAGCTATATCACTTATATCGCAAGTATCTGTAGCTAAATCATTTGTGTCGCATGGATTTGATGCTAACCCTTCTACATAGCACTGATTTGAAGCTTAAATCATGTGTTTTGCATGGATTTTAATCTAACTGGTTTGTTTTGCCTGCATTTGAAGCTATATCACTTATATCGCAAGTATCTGAAGCTAAATCATTTGTGTCGCATGGATTTGATGCTAAACCTTCTACATAGCATTGATTTGAAGCTAACTCATCTATATCGCATGAATTGGAAGCTAACACGTTTGTTTCACATGCAGTTGGACCTAAATCATGTATATCAGAAGTATTTGTAGCTGAACCATTTGATTCGCATGAATATTAAGCTGAACCATGTGCTTCGCATGAGTTTGAAGCTAAACCACGTGTTTCGCACGGATTTGAAGCTAACTCGTTTGTTTCGCTTGCAGTTGTAGCTAAATAATGTATATCACAAGTATTTGTAACAAAACCATTTGTTTCGCACGGATCTGTAGCTAACTCGTTTGTTTTGTGTGCATTTCAAGCTAACTCACTTATACCGCAGGTATTTGAAGCTAAATCATGTGTTTCCCTTGGATTTGAAGCTAACTAGTTTATATTGAATGCAGTTGAAGCTAAATCATGTTTATCACAAGTATCTGAATCTGAACCATTTGTTTCGCAAGAATTTGAAGCTACACCATTTGTTTCGCATTGATTTTAAGCTAAGCCTTCAACATCGCATTGATTTGAAGCTAAATTAATTGGTTCCCTTGGATTTGAAGCGAACGCGATTGTTTCGCATGCAGTTGAAGCTAAATCATGTTTATCATAAATATCTGAAGCTAAACCATCTGTTTCTCAAGATTATGAAGCTAAACCATGTGTTTCTCATGGACTTGAAGCTAAATCATGTGTTTCGCATGGATTTGAAGCAAACTCGTTTGTTTCACCTGCATTTGAAGCTATATCATTTAATCGCAAACATGTAAAGCTAAATCATTTGTTTCGCATGAATTTGAAGCTGAGCCTTCTACTTCGCATTGATTTGAAGCTAAATCATGTGTTTGGCTTGGATTTGAAGCTAACTTGTTTGTTTCGCATGCAGTTGGATCCAAATCATGTATATCACAAGTATTTGAGACTAAATCATTTGATTCGCGTGGATTTGAAGCTAAGCTTTCTACTTCGCATTGATTTGAAGCTAAATCATGTGTTTCGCTTGGATTTGCAGCTAAGCCTTCTACTTCGCATTCATTTAAAGCTAAGTCATGGGTTTCGCATGGATTTGAAGCTAAGCCTTCTACTTCGCATTGATTTGAAGCTAAATCATGTGTTTGGCGTGGATTTGAAGCTAACTCGTTTATTTAGCCTGCATTTGAAACTATATTATGCATATCACAAGTATTTAAGACTAAATCATTTGATTCTCATGGATTTGAAGCTAAGCTTTCTACTTCGCATTGATTTGAATCTAAATCATGTGTTTCGCTTGCATTTTAAGCTAACTCGTTCGTTTTTCCTTCATTTGAAGCTATATCATTAAATCGCTAGTATGTGAAGCTAAATCATTTGTGTCGCATGTATTTGAAGCTACGCCTCCTACTTCGCATTGATTTGAATCTAGATCATGTGTTTCGCATACATTTGAAGCTAACTCGTTTGTTTCGCATGCAGTTGAAGGTAAATCATGTATACCACAAGTATTTGAAGCTAAACCATTTGTTTCGCATTGATTTGAAGCTAAGCCTTCAACTTCGCATTGATTTGAACCTAAATTATTTGGCTCCCTTGGATTTAAAGCTAACGCGTTTGTTTCGCATGCAGTTGAAGCTAGATCATGTTTATCATAAATATCTGAAGCTAAACCATCTGTTTCTCAAGATTATGAAGCTAAACCATGTGTTTCTCATGGACTTGAAGCTAAATCATGTGTTTCGCATGGATTTGAAGCAAACTCGTTTGTTTCGCCTGCATTTGAAGCTACTTCATTTATACCGCAAGTATTTGAAGCTAAATCATTCGTATCGCATGGATTTGAAGCTAAGCCTTCTACTTCGCATTGATTTGAAGCTAAATCATGTGTTTCTCTTGCATTTTAAACTAACTCGTTTGTTTCGCATGCAGTTGAAGCTAAATCATGTTTATCACAAGTATCTGAAGCTAAACCACTTGTTTCGCAAGAATATGAAGCTAAACCATGTGCATCGCATTGATTTGAAGCTAAATCATGTATTCCGCATGGATTTGAAGCTAACTCGTTTGTTTTGCCTGGATTTGAAGGTATATCATTTATATCGCAAGTATGTGAAGCTAAATCATTTGTTTCGCATGGATTTGGAGCTATGCCGACTACTTCGCATTGATTTGAAACTAAATCATGCGTTTCGCTTGGATTTGAAGTTAACTCGTTTGTTTCGCCTGCATTAGAGGCTAAATCATGTTTATCACAAGTATCTGAATCTCAACCATTTGATTCGCAAGAATATGAACTACACCATGTGTTTCGCATGAATTTGAAGCTAAATCATGTGTTCTGCAAAGATTTGAAGCTAACTCGTTTGTTTCGCCTGCATTTGAAGCTATATCAATTATATCGCAAGTATTTGAAGCTAAATCATTTGTGTCGCATAGCTTTGAAGCTAACTCGTTTGTTTCGCCTGCATTTGAAGCTATATCTCTTCTATCGCAAGTATTTGAAGCTAAATCATTTGTGTCGCATGGATTTGAAGCTAAACCTTCTACTTCGCATTGATTTGAAACTAAATCATGTGTTTCGCTTGGATTTGAAGCTAATTCGTTTGTTTCGCCTGCATTTGAAGCTTTATCAATTATATCGCAAGTATTTGAAGCTAAATCATTTGTGTCGCATGGATTTGAAGCTACGCCTCCTACTTCGCATTGATTTGAAGCTAAATCATGCGTTTCGCACGGATTTGAAGCTAACTTGTTTGTTTCGCATGCAGTAGAAGGTAAATCATTTATACCACAAGTATTTGAAGCTAAACCAATTGTTTCGCATTGATTTGATGCTAAGACTTCAAGTTCGCATTGATTTGAAGCTAAATCATTTGTGTCGCATAGCTTTGAAGCTAACTCGATTGTTTCGCCTGCATTTGAAGCTATATCATGAATATCACAAGTATTTGAGACTAAATCATTTAACTCGCATGGATTCGAAGCTACGCCGTCTACTTCGCATTGATTTGAAACTAAATCATGTGTTTCGCATGGATTTGTATCTAAGTCGTTTGTTTCGCATGCAGTTGAAGCTATATTTTTTATATCGCAAGTATCTGAAACGAAATCATTGGTCTCGCATGGATTTGAAGCTAAACCTACTACATCGCATTGATTTGAAGCTAACTCATCTATATCGCATGAATTGGAAGCTAACACGTTTGTTTCACATGCAGTTGACGCTAAATCATGTATATCACAAGTATTTGAAGCAAACCATTTGTTCCACATGGATTTGCAGCTAAGTCGTCTACTTCGCCTTGATTTGAGGCTAAACAGTGTGTTTCGCTTGCATTTGTGGCTACCTCGTTTGTTTCGCATGCAGTTGGTGCTAAATCATGTATATCATAAGTATTTGAAGCTAAACCATTTGTTTCGGATGGATTTGAAGCTAATACTTCTACTTCACATTCATTTGAAGCTTAAACATCTGTTTCGCCAGGATTTGAAGCTAACTCGTTTGTTTCCCCTGCATTTGAAGCTAAATCATGTTTATCACAAGGATCTGAATCTGAACCATTTGTTTCGCAAGAATATGAAGCTATATCAACTATATCGCTAGTATTTGAAGCTAAATCATTTGTTTCGCATCGCTTTGAGGATAAGCCTTCTACTTCGCATTAATTTGAAGGTAAATCATGTGTTCCGCTTGGATTTGAAGCTAACTCGTTTCGCATGGATTTGGAGCTATGCCTACTACTTCGCATTGATTTGAAACTAAATCATGTGTTTCGCTTGGATTTGAAGCTATGCCTTCTACCTTGCATTAATTTGAAGGTAAATCATGTGTTTCGCTTAAATTTGAAAGTAACTCGTATGTTTCGCCAGCATTTGAAGCTATATCATTTATATCGCAAGTATGTGAAGCTAAATCATTTGTTTCGCATGGATTTGGAGCTATGCCTACTACTTGGCATTGATTTCAAACTAAATCATGTGTTTCGATTGGATTTGAAACGAACTCGTTTGTTTCGCCTGCATTTGAAGCTTTATCAATTATATCGCAAGTATTTGAAGGTAAATCATTTTTGTCGCGTGGATTTGAAGCTACGCCTTCTACATCGCATTGATTTGAAGCTAAATCATGTGTTTCGCATGGATTTGCATCTGAGCCTTCTACTTCGCATTGATTTGAAGCTAAATCATGTCTTCCGCTTGGATTTGGAGCTAACTCGATAGTTTCTCCTGCATTTGAATCTCCATCCCTTATATCGCAAGTATCTGAACCTAAAGCTTTTGTTTCGCATGGATTTGATGCTAACTCGTCTGTTTCGCCTGCTTTTGGTGCTATATCACTTATATCGCAATTATCTGAAGCTAAATCATTTGTTTCTCATGTATTTGTAGCTAAGCCTTCTACTTCGCATTGATTTGGAGCTACAACATTTGTTTCGCATGGATTTGAATCTAACTCGTTTGTTTCGCATGCAGTTGAATCTAAATCATGTTTATCACAAGTATCTGAAACTAAACCATTGGTTCCGCATGGATTTGGAGCTATGCCTTCTACTTCGCATTGATTTGTAGCTAAATAATTTGTTTCGCATGGATTTAAAGCTAACTCGTTTGTTTCGCATGCAGTTGAAGCTAAATCATGTTTATCACAAGTATCTGAAACTAAACCATATGTTTCGCAAGAATATGAAGCTAAACCATGTGTTTCCCATGAATTTGAAGCTAAATCATGTGTTTTGCATGGATTTGTAGTTAACTCGATTGTTTCCGCTGCATTTGAAGCTACATCACTTATATCGCAAGTATCTGATGCTAAAGCATTTGTTTCGCATGGATTTGAAGCAGAATCTTCCACATCGCATTGATTTGCAGCAAAATCATGTGTTTCGCATGGATTTGTAGCTAGACCTTTTATATCGCATTGATTTGATGTTAGTCATGTTTTTTGCATGGATTTGTAGCTAACTCGTTTGTTTCGCCTGCAGTTGACACTATATCACTTACATCGCAAGTATTTGAATCTAAATCATTGGTTCCGCATTGATTTGAAGCTAAGCCTTCTACTTCGCATTGATTTGAATCTAAATCATGTGTTTCGCATGGATTTGAAGCAAAGCCTTCTACTTCGACTTGATTTGAAACTAAATCATGTGTTTCGCTTGGATTTGAAACTAACTCGTTTGTTTCGCCTGCATTTGAAGTTTTATCAATTATATCACAAAATATTTGAAGCTAAATAAATTGTGTCGCATGGATTTGAAGCTACGCCTTCTACTTCACATTGATTTGGAACTAAATCATGTGTTTCGCATGGATTTGAAGCAGAATCTTCCACATCGCATTGATTTGCAGCTAAATCATGTGTTTCGCATGGATTTGGTGCTAGACCTTCTATATCGCATTGATTTGAAGTTTGTCATGTTTTTGCATGGATTTGTAGCTAACTCGATTGCGTCGCCTGCAGTTGACTCTATATCACTTATAACGCATGTATTTGAATCTAAATCATTGGTTCCGCATGAATTTGAAGCTAAGACTTCTACTTCGCATTGATTTGTAGCTAAATCATTTGTTTCGCATGCATTTGGAGCTAACTCGATAGTTTCTCCTGCATTTGAAGCTATATCACTTATATCATAAGTATCTGAACCTAAAGCATTTGTTTCGCATGGATATGATGCTTACTCGTCTGTTTCGCCTGCTTTTGGTGCTATATCACTTATATCGCAATTATTTGAATCTAAATCATCTGCTTCTCATGTATTTGAAGCTAAGCCTACTACTTCACATGGATTTGAAGCTACAACATGCGTTTCGCATGGATTTGAAGCTAACTCGTTTGTTTCGCATGCAGTTGAAGCTAAATCATGTTTATTACAGTTATCTGAAGCTAAACCATTTGTTTCGCAAGAATATGAAGCTAAACCATGTGTTTCGCATGAATTTGAAGCTAAATCATGTGTTTCGCATATATTTGAAGCTGACTCGTTTGTGTTGCCCGCATTTGGAGCTATATCATTTATATCGCAAGTATTTGAAGCGAAATCATTTGTTTCGCACGGTTTATGAAGCCAAACTTTCTACATCGCGTTTATTTGAAGCTAAATCATGTGTTTCGCTTTGATTTGAAGCTAAATCATGTGTTTCGCATGGATTGGGAGCTAACTCGTTTGTTTCGCATGTATTTGAAGATATATCAATTATATCGCAAGTATTTGAAGCTAAATCATTTGTTTCGCATGGCTTCGAAGATAAGCCTTCTATTTCGCATTGATTTGAAGGTAAGTCATGTGTTTCGCTTGAATTTGAAGGTAACTCGTTCGTTTCGCCTGCGTTTGAAGCTATATCACTTCTATCGCAAGTATTTGAAGCTAACTCGTTTGTTTCGCCTGCAATGCAGCTATATCACTTCTATAGCAAGTATTTGAAGCTAAATCATTTGTGACGCATGGATTTTAAGCTATATCATTTATATCGCAAGTATGTGAATTTAAATCATTTGTTTCGCATGGATTTGAAGCTAAGCCTTCTACTTCGCATTGATTTGAAACTAAATCATGTGTTTCGCTTGGATTTGAAGCTAACTCGTTTGTTTCGCCTGCATTGCAGCTATATCACTTCTATAGCAAGTATTTGAAGCTAAATCATTTGTGTCGCATGGATTTGAAGCTATATCACTTATATCGCAAGTATATGAAGCTATACCATGTGTTTCGCTTGGATTTGAAGCTAAATCATGTGTTTCGCATGGATTTGGAACTAACTCGTTTCTTTCGCCTGCATTTGAAGCTATATCAATTATATCGCAAGTATTTGAAGCTAAATCAATTTTGTCGCGTGTATTTCAAGCTACGCCTTCTACTTCGCATTGATTTGAAGCTACATCATGCGTTTCGCATGGATTTGAATCTAACTCGTTTATTTCGCATTGATTTGATGCTAAGCCTTCAACTTCGCATTGATTCGAAGCTAAATCGTTTGTTTCCCTTGCATATGAAGCTAACGCGATTGTTTCGCCTGCATTTGAAGCTAAATCATGTTTATCACAAGTATGTGAATCTAAACCATTTGTTTCGCAAGAATATGAAGCTAAACCATGTGTTTCGCTTGGATTTGAAGCTAAATCATGTGTTTCGCATAGATTTGAAGCTAACTCGTTTGTTTCTCCTGCATTTGAAGCTATATCATTTATATCGCAAGTATGTGAAGCTAAATCATTTGTTTCGCATCGATTTGAAGCTAAGCCTTCTACTTCGCATTGGTTTGAAGCCATATCATGTGCTTTGCATGGATTTGAAGCTAAGTCATGTATTTCGCATGGATTTGAAGAAAACTCGTTTGTTTCGCCTGCATTTGAAGATATATCATGTATATCAGAAGTATTTGAAGCTAAATCATTTGTTTCGCATGAGTTTGAAGCCTAGCTTTCTCCTTCGCATTGATTTGAAGCTAAATCATGTGTTCCACATTGATTTGGAGCTAAGTCTTCTACTTCGCCTTGATTTCATGCTAAATCATGTGTTTCGCTTGGATTTGAGGCTAGGTCGATTGTTTCGCATGCAATTGAAGCTAAATCATGTATATCACAAGTATTTGTAGCTAAACCATTTGTTCCGCATGGATTTGAAGCTACGTCGTCTACTTCGCATTGATTTGAAGCTAAATAATGTGTTTCGCATGGATTTGTATCTAACTCATTCGTTTCGCCTGCATTTGAAGCTAAATCAAGTTTATCACAAGTATATGAAGCTAAACCATTTGTTTTGCAAGAATATGAAACTAAACCATGCGTTTCGCTTGGATTTGAAGCTAAATCATGTTTTTCGCATGGATTTGAAGCTAAATCATTTGTTTCTCATGGATTTGAAGCTAAACCATCTACATCGCATTGATATGAAGCTAAATCAGGTGTTTCAGCTGGATTTGAAGCTAACTCGTTTGTTTCACATGCAGTTGAAGCTATATCATTTATATCGCAAGTATTTTAAGCTAAACCTTTCGATTCGCATGGATTTGAAGCTAATCCTTCTACTTCGCATTGATTTGAAGCTAAATCATGTGTTTCGCTTGTATTTGAAGCTAACTCGTTGTTTCGCCTGCCGTTGAAGCTAAATCATGTATATCACAAGTATTTGAAGCTAAACCATTTGATTCGAGTGGATTTGAAGCTAAGCGTTCTACTTCGCAATGTTTTGAAGCTAAATCATGTGTTTCGCTTGGATTTGATGTTACCTCGTTTGTTTCGCATGCAGTTGATGCGAAACCATGTCTATCACAAGTATTTGAAGCTAAACCATTTGATTCGCATGGATATGATGGTAAGCCTTCTACTACGCATTGATTTGAAGATAAATCATGTGTTTCGCATGGATTTGAAGCTAACTCGTTTGTTTCGCATGCAGTTGAAATTAAATCATGTATATCACAAGTATTTGAAGCTAAACCATTTGTTTCGCATTGATTTGAAGCTAAGCCTTCAACTTCGCATTGATTTGAAGCTAAATCATTTGTTTCCCTTGGATTTGAAGCTAACGCGATTGTTTCGCCTGCGTTTGAAGCTATATCAATTATATCGCAAGTATTTGAAGCTAAATCATTTGTGTCGCATTGCTTTGAAGCTAAGCCTTCTACTTCGGATTGATTTGAAGCTAAATCGTGTGTTTCGCACAGATTTGAAGCTAACTCGTTTGATTCGCCTGCATTTGAAGCTATATTATTTATATCGCAAGTATGTAAAGCTAAATCATTTGTTTCGCATGGATTTGAAGCTAAGCCTTCTGCTTCGCATTGATTTGAAACTAAATCATGTGTTTCGCATGGATTTGAAGCAAACTCGTTTGTTTCGCCTGCATTTGAAGCTATATCACGTATATCACCAGTATTTGAAGATAAATCATTTGATTCGCATGGATTTGAAGCTGAGCCTTCTACTTCGCATTGATTTGAAACAAAATCATGTGTTTCGCTTAGTTTTGAAGCTAACTCGTTTGTTTCGCCTGCATTTGAAGCTATATCAATTATATCGCAAGTATTTGAAGCTAAATCATTTGTGTCGCAGGGATTTGAAGCTAAGCCTTCAACTTCGCATTGATTTGAAACTAAATCATGTGTTTGACATGGATTTGAGGCTAACTCGTTTGTTTCGCCTCCATTTGAAGCTACATCGTTTATATTCGCAAGTATTTGAAGCCGAATCAGTTGTTTCGCATGTATTTGGAGCTAATTCGTTTGTTTCGCCTCCATTTGAAGCTTTAACAATTACATCGCAAGAATTTGAAGCTAAATCATTGGTGTCGCGTGGATTTGAAGCTACGCCTTCTACTTCGCATTGATGGAAGCTAAATCATGTGTTTTGCATGAATTTGAAGGTTACTTGATTGTTTCGCATGCAGTTGGAGCTAAATCATGTAAATCACAAGTATTAGAAGCTAAACCATTTGATTCGCATGGATTTGAAGCTAAGAGTTCTACTTCGCATTGATTTGAAGCTACATCATGCGTTTCGCATGGATTTGAATCTAACTCGTTTATTTCGCATTGATTTGATGCTAATCCTTCAACTTCGCATTGATTCGAAGCTAAATCGTTTGTTTCCCTTGCATATGAAGCTAACGCGATTGTTTCGCCTGCATTTGAAGCTAAATCATGTTTATCACAAGTATGTGAATCTAAACCATTTGTTTCGCAAGAATATGAAGCTAAACCATGTGTTTCGCTTGGATTTGAAGCTAAATCATGTGTTTCGCATAGATTTGAAGCTAACTCGTTTGTTTCTCCTGCATTTGAAGCTATATAATTTATATCGCAAGTATGTGAAGCTAAATCATTTGTTTCGCATCGATTTGAAGCTAAGCCTTCTACTTCGCATTGGTTTGAAGCCATATCATGTGCTTTGCATGGATTTGAAGCTAAGTCATGTATTTCGCATGGATTTGAAGAAAACTCGTTTGTTTCGCCTGCATTTGAAGATATATCATGTATATTAGAAGTATTTGAAGCTAAATCATTTGTTTCGCATGAGTTTGAAGCCTAGCTTTCTCCTTCGCATTGATTTGAAGCTAAATCATGTGTTCCACATTGATTTGGAGCTAAGTCTTCTACTTCGCCTTGATTTCATGCTAAATCATGTGTTTCGCTTGGATTTGAGGCTAGGTCGATTGTTTCGCATGCAATTGAAGCTAAATCATGTATATCACAAGTATTTGTAGCTAAACCATTTGTTCCGCATGGATTTGAAGCTACGTCGTCTACTTCGCATTGATTTGAAGCTAAATAATGTGTTTCGCATGGATTTGTATCTAACTCATTCGTTTCGCCTGCATTTGAAGCTAAATCAAGTTTATCACAAGTATATGAAGCTAAACCATTTGTTTTGCAAGAATATGAAACTAAACCATGTGTTTCGCTTGGATTTGAAGCTAAATCATGTTTTTCGCATGGATTTGAAGCTAAATCATTTGTTTCTCATGGATTTGAAGCTAAACCATCTACATCGCATTGATATGAAGCTAAATCAGGTGTTTCAGCTGGATTTGAAGCTAACTCGTTTGCTTCACATGCAGTTGAAGCTATATCATTTATATCGCAAGTATTTTAAGCTAAACCTTTCGATTCGCATGGATTTGAAGCTAATCCTCCTACTTCGCATTGATTTGAAGCTAAATCATGTGTTTCGCTTGTATTTGAAGCTAACTCGTTGTTTCGCCTGCCGTTGAAGCTAAATCATGTATATCACAAGTATTTGAAGCTAAACCATTTGATTCGAGTGGATTTGAAGCTAAGCGTTCTACTTCGCAATGTTTTGAAGCTAAATCATGTGTTTCGCTTGGATTTGATGTTACCTCGTTTGTTTCGCATGCAGTTGATGCGAAACCATGTCTATCACAAGTATTTGAAGCTAAACCATTTGATTCGCATGGATATGATGGTAAGCCTTCTACTACGCATTGATTTGAAGATAAATCATGTGTTTCGCATGGATTTGAAGCTAACTCGTTTGTTTCGCATGCAGTTGAAATTAAATCATGTATATCACAAGTATTTGAAGCTAAACCATTTGTTTCGCATTGATTTGAAGCTAAGCCTTCAACTTCGCATTGATTTGAAGCTAAATCATTTGTTTCCCTTGGATTTGAAGCTAACGCGATTGTTTCGCCTGCGTTTGAAGCTATATCAATTATATCGCAAGTATTTGAAGCTAAATCATTTGTGTCGCATTGCTTTGAAGCTAAGCCTTCTACTTCGGATTGATTTGAAGCTAAATCATGTGTTTCGCATGGATTTGAAGCTAAATCATGTGTTTCGCACAGATTTGAAGCTAACTCGTTTGTTTCGCCTGCATTTTAAGCTATATCAATTATATCGCAAGTATTTGAAGCTAAATCATTTGTGTCGCATGGCTGTGAAGATAAGCCTTCTACTTTGCATTAATTTGTAGGTAAATCATGTGTTTCGCTTGGATATGAAGGTAAATCATGTGTTTCGCACAGATTTGAAGCTAACTCGTTTGTTTCGCCTGCATTTGAAGCTATATTATTTATATCGCAAGTATGTAAAGCTAAATCATTTGTTTCGCATGGATTTGAAGCTAAGCCTTCTGCTTCGCATTGATTTGAAACTAAATCATGTGTTTCGCATGGATTTGAAGCAAACTCGTTTGTTTCGCCTGCATTTGAAGCTATATCACGTATATCACCAGTATTTGAAGATAAATCATTTGATTCGCATGGATTTGAAGCTGAGCCTTCTACTTCGCATTGATTTGAAACGAAATCATGTGTTTCGCTTAGTTTTGAAGCTAACTCGTTTGTTTCGCCTGCATTTGAAGCTATATCAATTATATCGCAAGTATTTGAAGCTAAATCATTTGTGTCGCAGGGATTTGAAGCTAAGCCTTCAACTTCGCATTGATTTGAAACTAAATCATGTGTTTGACATGGATTTGAAGCTAACTCGTTTGTTTCGCCTCCATTTGAAGCTACATCGTTTATATTCGCAAGTATTTGAAGCCGAATCAGTTGTTTCGCATGTATTTGGAGCTAATTCGTTTGTTTCGCCTCCATTTGAAGCTTTAACAATTACATCGCAAGAATTTGAAGCTAAATCATTGGTGTCGCGTGGATTTGAAGCTACGCCTTCTACTTCGCATTGATGGAAGCTAAATCATGTGTTTTGCATGAATTTGAAGGTTACTTGATTGTTTCGCATGCAGTTGGAGCTAAATCATGTAAATCACAAGTATTAGAAGCTAAACCATTTGATTCGCATGGATTTGAAGCTAAGAGTTCTACTTCGCACTGATGTGAAACTAATTCATTTGTAACGCATAGATTTGAAGCTAAGGCTTCTATTTTGCATTGATTTGTAGCTAAATCATTTGTTTCCCTTGGATTTGAAGCTAACCCGATTGTTTCGCATGCAGTTAAAGCTAAATCATGTTTATCACAAGTATCTGAAGCTGAACCACTTGTTTCGTAAAAATATGAAGCTAAACTATGTGGTTCGGATTAATTTGGAACTAATTCATGTGTTCCGCATGGATTTGAAGCTAACTCGTTTGTTTTGCCTGCATTTGAAGTTATATCATTTATATCGCAAGTATTTGAACCTAAAGCATTTGTTTCGCATGTTTTTGAAGCTAACTCGTTTGTTTCGCCTGCAGTTGAAGCTATATCACCTATATTCTAAGTGTTGAAGCTCAATCATTTGTTGCGCATGGATTTGAAGCTAAACCTTTTACATCGCATTGATTTGAAGCTAAATCTTGTGTATTGCATGGATTTGAAGCTAAACATTCTACATAGCATTGATTAACAGCTAAATCATGTGTTTCGCATGGATTTGAAGCTATCTCGTTTGTTTCGCCTGCAGTAGAAGCTATATCGTTCGTTTCGCCTGCAGTAGAATCTATATCACTTATATAGCAAGTATTTGAAGCTAAATCATTTGTTCCGCATGCATTTGAACCTAAGGCTTGTACATCGCATTGATTTGAAGCAAAATCATGTGTTTCGCTTGGATTTGAAGCTAACTTGTTTGATTCGCCAGCATTTGAAGCTATATCACTTATATCGCAAGTTCCTGCGCTAAATCATTTGTTTTGCATGGATTTGAAGCTAGGACATCTAGTTCGCATTGATTTGAATCTAAATCATGAAATCGCATGGAATAGAAGCTATCTTGTTTGTTTCGCTTGTATTCAATGCTATATCATTTAAATCGCAAATATCTGAAACTGAATCATTTGTGTCGCATGGATTTGTTGCTAAACTTTCTACATCGCATTGATTTGAAGGTAAAACATTTGTTTCGCATGGATTTGGAACTATCTCGTTTGTTTCGGCTGCAGTCGAATCTATGTCACTTATATCGCAAGTATCTGAGGATAAATTATTTGTGTCGCATGGATTTGAAGCTAAACCTTCTACATCGCATTGATTTGAAGCTAAATCATTTGTTTCGCATGGATTTGGAGCTAAACCTTCTACATCGCATTGATTTGCAGCTAACTCATGTGTTTCGCTTGGATTTGAAGCTAAACCTTCTACATCGCATTGATTTGCAGCTAACTCATGTGTTTCGCTTGGATTTGAAGCTAAACCTTCTACATCGCATTGATTTGAAGCTAAATCATTTGTTTCGCATGGATTCGGAGCTAACTCGTTTGTTTCTCCTGCATTTGGAGCTATACCACTTATATCGCAAGTATCTGAACCCAAATAATTTGTGTCGCATGTATTTTAAGTAGAACCTTCTACATCGCTTTGATTTGCAGCTAAATCATGTGTTTCGCTTGGATATGAAGCAAACTCGTTTGTTTCGTCTGCATTAGAAGCCAATTCACTTATTTCGCATGTAGCCGATGCTAAGTCATTTGTGTAACATGGATTTTGAGCTAAACCTTCCATATCGCATTGGTTTGAAGCTAAACCTTCTACATCGCATGGATTTGAAGCTAAATCATGTGTTTTGCTTGGATACGAAGGTAAACTTTCTACATCGCATTGATTTGAAGATAGATCATGTGATTCGCTTGGATTTGAAGCTGACTCGTTTGTTTCGTCTGCACTTGTAGCTATATCACTTGTATCGCAAGTATTTGAAGATAAATCATTTGTTCCGCATGGATTTAGATCTAACTCGTTTGTTTCTCCTGCATGTGAAGATATATCACTTATATCGCAAGTAACTGTACCTAAATCATTTATTTCGCATGGATTTGAAGCTAAACCTTCTACATCGCATTGATTTGATGCTAAATCATGTGTTTCGCATGGATTTGAAGCTAAATCATGTGTTTCGCTTGGATATGAAGCTAACTCGTTAGTTTCGCCTGCATTTGAAACTATATCACTTATATCCCAAGTGTTTGAAGCTAAATCATTTGTTTCGCATAGATTTGAAGCTAAATCATGTGTATCGCACGGATATCGAAGCTAACTCTTTTGATTCGACTGCATTTGAATCTATATCACTTATATCTCAAGTGTTTGAAGCTTAATTGATTGTGTCGGATGGATTTGAAGCTAAACATTCTACATAGCATTGTCTTGAAGCTTAAGCATGTGTTTTGCATGGATTTGAATCTAGGACATCTAGTTCGCTTTGATTTGAATCTAAATCATGAAATCCCACGTATTAGAAGATAACTCGTTTGTTTCGCTGGTATTCAAAGCTATATCATTCATATCGCAAATATTTGAAACTGAATCATTTGTGTCGCATGGATTTGATGCTAAACCTTCTACATCGCATTGATTTGAAGCTAAATCATTTGTTCCGCATGGATTTGGAGCTAAACCTTCTACATCGCATTGATTTGCAGCTAACTCATGTGTTTCGCTTGATAAATCATGAAATTTGAAGCCATATCATGTGTTTCGTTCGCTAAATCATGAAAATCACAAGTATTTGATAGCTAAACCATTTGATTCGCATGCATTTGAAGCTAAGCCTACTACATCACATTGATTAGAAGCTAATTCATTTATGTCGCATATATTTGAAGCTAAGCCTTCTACTTCACATTGATTTGAAGCTAATTCATGTGTTTCGCTTGGATTTGAAGCTATCTCGTTTGTTTCGCCTGCATTCGAATCTATTTCACTTATGTCGCACAAATTTGAAGCCAATTCATTTGTTTCGCATGGATTTGTAGCTAAACCTTCTACGTCGCATTGATTTGAAGCTAACTCATGTGTTTCGCTTTGATTTGAAACTAAACCTTCTACATCGCATTGATTTGAAGCTAAATCTTGTGTGTTCCATGGATTTGAAGCTAATCCTGCTACATCGCATTGATTTAAATCTAAATAATGTGTTTCGCTTGGATATGAAGCTAACTCGTTTGTTTCGTCAGCACATGAAGCTATATCACTTATATTGCTAGTATCTGAAGCTAAATCATTTGTTTCGCATGGAATTGAAGCGAACTCGTTTGTTTCATCTGCATTTGAAGCTATATCACTTATATCGCAAGTATCTGATGCTACATCATTTGTTTCGCATGGATTTGAAGCGAAATCATGGCTTTCGCATGGATTTGAAGCTAAGCCTTTTAATTCGCATTGATTTGTAGCTAAATTATGTGTTTCGCATGGATTTGATGCTAACTCGGGTGTTTTGCCTGCAGTTGAAGCTATTTCATTTATATCGCAAGTATCTGTAGTTAAATCATTTGTTTCGCATGGATTTGAAGCTAAGCCTTCTACTTCGCATTGATTTGAAGCAAGATCATGTGTTTCGCTTGGATTTGAAGCTAACTCGTTTGTTTCGTCTGCATTGGAAGCTATATCACTTGTATCGCAAGTATTTGAAGCTAAATCATTTGTGTCGCATTGCTTTGAAGCTAAGCCTTCTACTTCGGATTGATTTGAAGCTAAATCATGTGTTTCGCATGGATTTGAAGCTAAATCATGTGTTTCGCACAGATTTGAAGCTAACTCGTTTGTTTCGCCTGCATTTTAAGCTATATCAATTATATCGCAAGTATTTGAAGCTAAATCATTTGTGTCGCATGGCTGTGAAGATAAGCCTTCTACTTTGCATTAATTTGTAGGTAAATCATGTGTTTCGCTTGGATATGAAGGTAAATCATGTGTTTCGCACAGATTTGAAGCTAACTCGTTTGTTTCGCCTGCATTTGAAGCTATATTATTTATATCGCAAGTATGTAAAGCTAAATCATTTGTTTCGCATGGATTTGAAGCTAAGCCTTCTGCTTCGCATTGATTTGAAACTAAATCATGTGTTTCGCATGGATTTGAAGCAAACTCGTTTGTTTCGCCTGCATTTGAAGCTATATCACGTATATCACCAGTATTTGAAGATAAATCATTTGATTCGCATGGATTTGAAGCTGAGCCTTCTACTTCGCATTGATTTGAAACAAAATCATGTGTCTCGCTTAGTTTTGAAGCTAACTCGTTTGTTTCGCCTGCATTTGAAGCTATATCAATTATATCGCAAGTATTTGAAGCTAAATCATTTGTGTCGCAGGGATTTGAAGCTAAGCCTTCAACTTCGCATTGATTTGAAACTAAATCATGTGTTTGACATGGATTTGAAGCTAACTCGTTTGTTTCGCCTCCATTTGAAGCTACATCGTTTATATTCGCAAGTATTTGAAGCCGAATCAGTTGTTTCGCATGTATCTGGAGCTAATTCGTTTGTTTCGCCTCCATTTGAAGCTTTAACAATTACATCGCAAGAATTTGAAGCTAAATCATTGGTGTCGCGTGGATTTGAAGCTACGCCTTCTACTTCGCATTGATGGAAGCTAAATCATGTGTTTTGCATGAATTTGAAGGTTACTTGATTGTTTCGCTTGCAGTTGGAGCTAAATCATGTAAATCACAAGTATTAGAAGCTAAACCATTTGATTCGCATGGATTTGAAGCTAAGAGTTCTACTTCGCACTGATGTGAAACTAATTCATTTGTAACGCATAGATTTGAAGCTAAGGCTTCTATTTTGCATTGATTTGTAGCTAAATCATTTGTTTCCCTTGGATTTGAAGCTAACCCGATTGTTTCGCATGCAGTTGAAGCTAAATCATGTTTATCACAAGTATCTGAAGCTGAACCACTTGTTTCGTAAAAATATGAAGCTAAACTATGTGGTTCGGATTAATTTGGAACTAATTCATGTGTTCCGCATGGATTTGAAGCTAACTCGTTTGTTTTGCCTGCATTTGAAGTTATATCATTTATATCGCAAGTATTTGAACCTAAAGCATTTGTTTCGCATGTTTTTGAAGCTAACTCGTTTGTTTCGCCTGCAGTTGAAGCTATATCACCTATATTCTAAGTGTTGAAGCTCAATCATTTGTTGCGCATGGATTTGAAGCTAAACCTTTTACATCGCATTGATTTGAAGCTAAATCTTGTGTATTGCATGGATTTGAAGCTAAACATTCTACATAGCATTGATTAACAGCTAAATCATGTGTTTCGCATGGATTTGAAGCTATCTCGTTTGTTTCGCCTGCAGTAGAAGCTATCTCGTTCGTTTCGCCTGCAGTAGAATCTATATCACTTATATAGCAAGTATTTGAAGCCAAATCATTTGTTCCGCATGCATTTGAACCTAAGGCTTGTACATCGCATTGATTTGAAGCAAAATCATGTGTTTCGCTTGGATTTGAAGCTAACTTGTTTGATTCGCCAGCATTTGAAGCTATATCACTTATATCGCAAGTTCCTGCGCTAAATCATTTGTTTTGCATGGATTTGAAGCTAGGACATCTAGTTCGCATTAATTTGAATCTAAATCATGAAATCGCATGGAATAGAAGCTATCTTGTTTGTTTCGCTTGTATTCAATGCTATATCATTTAAATCGCAAATATCTGAAACTGAATCATTTGTGTCGCATGGATTTGATGCTAAACTTTCTACATCGCATTGATTTGAAGGTAAAACATTTGTTTCGCATGGATTTGGAACTATCTCGTTTGTTTCGGCTGCAGTCGAATCTATGTCACTTATATCGCAAGTATCTGAGGATAAATTATTTGTGTCGCATGGATTTGAAGCTAAACCTTCTACATCGCATTGATTTGAAGCTAAATCATTTGTTTCGCATGGATTTGGAGCTAAACCTTCTACATCGCATTGATTTGCAGCTAACTCATGTGTTTCGCTTGGATTTGAAGCTAAACCTTCTACATCGCATTGATTTGCAGCTAACTCATGTGTTTCGCTTGGATTTGAAGCTAAACCTTCTACATCGCATTGATTTGAAGCTAAATCATTTGTTTCGCATGGATTCGGAGCTAACTCGTTTGTTTCTCCTGCATTTGGAGCTATACCACTTATATCGCAAGTATCTGAACCCAAATAATTTGTGTCGCATGTATTTTAAGTAGAACCTTCTACATCGCTTTGATTTGCAGCTAAATCATGTGTTTCGCTTGGATATGAAGCAAACTCGTTTGTTTCGTCTGCATTAGAAGCCAATTCACTTATTTCGCATGTAGCCGATGCTAAGTCATTTGTGTAACATGGATTTTGAGCTAAACCTTCCATATCGCATTGGTTTGAAGCTAAACCTTCCACATCGCATGGATTTGAAGCTAAATCATGTGTTTTGCTTGGATACGAAGGTAAACTTTCTACATCGCATTGATTTGAAGATAGATCATGTGATTCGCTTGGATTTGAAGCTGACTCGTTTGTTTCGTCTGCACTTGTAGCTATATCACTTGTATCGCAAGTATTTGAAGATAAATCATTTGTTCCGCATGGATTTAGATCTAACTCGTTTGTTTCTCCTGCATGTGAAGATATATCACTTATATCGCAAGTAACTGTACCTAAATCATTTATTTCGCATGGATTTGAAGCTAAACCTTCTACATCGCATTGATTTGATGCTAAATCATGTGTTTCGCATGGATTTGAAGCTAAATCATGTGTTTCGCTTGGATATGAAGCTAACTCGTTAGTTTCGCCTGCATTTGAAACTATATCACTTATATCCCAAGTGTTTGAAGCTAAATCATTTGTTTCGCATAGATTTGAAGCTAAATCATGTGTATCGCACGGATATCGAAGCTAACTCTTTTGATTCGACTGCATTTGAATCTATATCACTTATATCTCAAGTGTTTGAAGCTTAATTGATTGTGTCGGATGGATTTGAAGCTAAACATTCTACATAGCATTGTCTTGAAGCTTAAGCATGTGTTTTGCATGGATTTGAATCTAGGACATCTAGTTCGCTTTGATTTGAATCTAAATCATGAAATCCCACGTATTAGAAGATAACTCGTTTGTTTCGCTGGTATTCAAAGCTATATCATTCATATCGCAAATATTTGAAACTGAATCATTTGTGTCGCATGGATTTGATGCTAAACCTTCTACATCGCATTGATTTGAAGCTAAATCATTTGTTCCGCATGGATTTGGAGCTAAACCTTCTACATCGCATTGATTTGCAGCTAACTCATGTGTTTCGCTTGATAAATCATGAAATTTGAAGCCATATCATGTGTTTCGTTCGCTAAATCATGAAAATCACAAGTATTTGATAGCTAAACCATTTGATTCGCATGCATTTGAAGCTAAGCCTACTACATCACATTGATTAGAAGCTAATTCATTTATGTCGCATATATTTGAAGCTAAGCCTTCTACTTCACATTGATTTGAAGCTAATTCATGTGTTTCGCTTGGATTTGAAGCTATCTCGTTTGTTTCGCCTGCATTCGAATCTATTTCACTTATGTCGCACAAATTTGAAGCCAATTCATTTGTTTCGCATGGATTTGTAGCTAAACCTTCTACATCGCATTGATTTGAAGCTAAATCATGTGTTTCGCTTTGATTTGAAACTAAACCTTCTACATCGCATTGATTTGAAGCTAAATCTTGTGTGTTCCATGGATTTGAAGCTAATCCTGCTACATCGCATTGATTTAAATCTAAATAATGTGTTTCGCTTGGATATGAAGCTAACTCGTTTGTTTCGTCTGCACATGAAGCTATATCACTTATATTGCTAGTATCTGAAGCTAAATCATTTGTTTCGCATGGAATTGAAGCGAACTCGTTTGTTTCATCTGCATTTGAAGCTATATCACTTATATCGCAAGTATCTGATGCTACATCATTTGTTTCGCATGGATTTGAAGCGAAATCATGGCTTTCGCATGGATTTGAAGCTAAGCCTTTTAATTCGCATTTATTTGTAGCTAAATTATGTGTTTCGCATGGATTTGATGCTAACTCGGGTGTTTTGCCTGCAGTTGAAGCTATTTCATTTATATCGCAAGTATCTGTAGTTAAATCATTTGTTTCGCATGGATTTGAAGCTAAGCCTTCTACTTCGCATTGATTTGAAGCAAGATCATGTGTTTCGCTTGGATTTGAAGCTAACTCGTTTGTTTCGTCTGCATTGGAAGCTATATCACTTGTATCACAAGTGTCTGAATCTAAATCATTTGTGTCGCATGGATTTGAAGCTAAACCTTCTACATCGCATTGGATTGAATCTAAAGCTTGTTTATCGCATGGATATGATGCTAACTCGCTTGTTTCGTCTGCATTTGTATCTATATCACATATAGAGCATATATTTGAAGCTAAATGATTTGTTTCGCATGGATATGAATCTAAACCTTCTCCATCGCATTGATTTGAAGCTAAATCATGTGTTTCCCTTGGTTTTAAAGCTAACTCGTTTGTTTCGCATGCGGTTGAAGCTAAATCATGTTTATCACAAGTATATGAAGCTAAACCATGTGTTTCGCTTGGATTTGAAGCTAAATCATGTGTTTCGCATGGATCTGAAACTAACTCGTTTGTTTCGCCTGCATTTGAAGCTAAATCTTGTTTATCACAAGTATCTGAATCTAAACCATTTGTTTCGCAATAATATGAAGCTAAACCATGTGTTTCGCATGAATTTGAAGCTAACTCGTTCGTTTCGCCTGCATTTGAAGCTATATCCCTTATATCGCAAGTATCTGAAGCTAAATCATTTGTTTCGCATGGATTTGTAGCCAAAGCTTCTACGTCGCATTGATTTGCAGCTAAATCGTGTGCTTCGCATGGATTTGAAGCTAACACATTTGTTTCGTCTGCATTCGATGTTATATCACTTATATCGCAAGCATCAGTAGTTAAATCATTTGTTTCGCACGGATATGAAGCTAAGCCTACTACTTCGCATTGATTTGAAGCTAAATAATGTGTTTCGCTTGGTTTTAAAGCTAACTCGTTTGTTTCGCATGCGGTTGAAGCTAAATCATATTTATCACAAGTATATGAAGCTAAATCATTTGTTCCGCATGGATTTGAAGCTAAGCCTTCAACTTCGCATTGATTTGAAGCTAAATCATTTGTTTCGCATGGATTTGAAGCGAAACCTTCTACGTCGCATTGATTTGCAGCTAAATCGAGTGCATCGCATGGATTTTATGCTAACACATTTCTTTCGCCTGCATTCGATGCTATATCACTTATATCGCAAGTATCTGTAGTTAAATCATTTGTTTCGCATGGATTTGAAGCTAAGCCTTCTACTTCGCATTGATTTGAAGCAAAATCATGTGTTTCGCTTGGATTTGAAGCTAACTCGTTTGTTTCGTCTGCATTGGAAGCTATATCACTTGTATCGCAAGTGTCTGAATCTAAATCATTTGTGTCGCATGGATTTGAAGCTAAACCTTCTACATCGAATTGGATTGAATCTAAAGCTTGTTTATCGCATGGATATGATGCTAACTCGTTTGTTTCGTCTGCATTTGTATCTATATCACATATATAGCATATATTTGAAGCTAAATGATTTGTTTCGCATGGATTTGAATCTAAACCTTCTCCATCGCATTGATTTGAAGCTAAATCATGTGTTTCCCTTGGTTTTAAAGCTAACTCGTTTGTTTCGCATGCGGTTGAAGCTAAATCATGTTTATCACAAGTATATGAAGCTAAACCATGTGTTTCGCTTGGATTTGAAGCTAAATCATGTGTTTCGCATGGATTTGAAGCTGACTCGTTTGTTTCGCATGCAGTTGTAGCTAAATCATGTATATCACAGGAATTTGAAGCTAAACGATTTGTTTCGGATGCATTTGAAGCTAAGCCTTCTACTTCACGTTGATTTGAAGCTTAATCATGTGTTTCGCATGGATTTGCAGCTAACTCGTTTGTTTCGCTTGCAGTTGTAGCTAAATAATGTATACCATAGGTATTTGGAGCTAAATCATTTGTTTCGCACGAATAAAAGCTAATCCATGTGTTTCGCATGAGTTTTAAGCTACATCATGCGTTTCGTATGGAATTGAATCTAACTGGTTCGTTTGGCCTGCATTTGAAGCTATATCACTTGTATCGCAAGTATTTGAAGAAAAATCATTCGTTACGCATGGAATTGAAGCTAACTTGTTTGAGTCGCCTGCATTTGAAGCTATATCACTTGTATCGCAAGTAATTGAAGAAAAATCACTTGTTTCGCACGTATTTGAAGCTAACTCGTTTGTTTCGCCTGCAGTTGAACCTAAATCATGTATATCACAAAGATTGGAAGCTAATCCATGTGTTTCAAATCAATTTGAAGCTAAATCATGTTTTTCGCATGGATTTGAAGCTAACTCGTTTGTTTCCCCTGCATTTGAAGCTATATCACTTGTATCGCAAATAATTGAAGAAAAATCACTTATTTCGCACATATTTGAAGCTAACTTGTTTGTTTCAACTGCATTTGAAGCTATATCACTTATATCGCAAGTAGCTGAAGCTAAATCATTCGTGTCGCATGGATTTGCAGCTAATCCTGCTTGATCGCATTGATTTGTAACTAAATCATCTGTTTCGCTTGGGTTTGGAGCTGAACCATCTACATCGCATTGATGTGAAGCTAAATCACTTGTTTCGCATGGATTTGGAGCTAACTCGTTTGTTTCTCCTGCCATTGAAGCTATATCACTTATATCGCAAGTATTTGAAGAAAAATCGTTTGTTTCGCATGGATTTGAAGCTAAGACTTCTACTTCGCATTGATTTGAAGCTATATCATGTGTATAGCATGGATTTTGTAGCTAAACCCTCTACATTGCATTGATTTGAAGCTTTATCATGTGTTTTGCTTGGATTTGAAGCTAACTCGTTTGTATCGCCTGCATTTGAAGCTATATCACTTATATCCAAAGTGTTTGCAGCTAAATTATTTGTTTCGCATGGATTTGAAGCTAAGGCTTCTACATCGCATTGATTTGAAGCTAAATCTTGTGTATTGCATGGATTTGAAGCTAAACCTTCTACATAGCATTGATTTACAGCTAAATAATGTGTTTCGCATTGATTTGGAACTAAATCATGTGTTCCGAATGGATTTGAAGCTAAATCGTGTGTTTCGTATGGATTTGAAGTCATCTCGTTTGTTTCGCATGCAGTCGAAGTTAAATCATGAATATCAAAAGTATTTGAAGATAACCCATTTGTTTCGAAAGAATATGAAGCTAAACAATGTGTTTCGCATCGATATGAAGCTAAATCATGTGTTTCTCTTGAATTTGAAGTTAACTCGTTTTTTTCGCCTGCATTTGAAGCTACTTCATATATACCGCTAGTATTTGAAGCTAAATCATTCGTATCGTATGGATTTGAATCTAAGCCTTCTACTTCGCATTGATTTGAAGCTAAATCATGTGTTTCTCTTGCATTTTAAACTAACGCGTTTGTTTCGCATGCAGTTGAAGCTAAATCATGTTTATCACACTGAAGCTAAACCACTTGTTTCGCAAGAATATGAAGCTAAACCATGTGCATCGCATTGATTTGAAGCTAAATCATGTGTTCCGCATGGATTTGAAGCTAACTCGTTTGTTTTGCCTGCATTTGAAGTTATATCATTTATATCGCAAGTATTTGAAGCTAAATCATTTGTGTCGCATGGCTTTGAATATAAGCCTTCTACTTTAAATTAATTCGAAGGTAAATCATGTGTTTCGCTTGGATTTGAAGCTAACTCGTTTGTTTCGCCTGCATTTGAAGCTATTTCACTTATATCGCAAGTATTTGAAGCTAAGTCATTTGATTCGCATGGATATGAAGCTAAGCCTTCTACTTCGCATTGCTTTGAAGCTAAATCATGTGTTTCGCTTGGTTTTGAAGCTAACTCGATTGTATCGCCTGCATTTGGTGCTATATCATTTATATCGCAAGTATTTGAAGCTAAAACATTTGTGTCGTATGGATTTGAAGCTAAACCTTCTACATAGCATTGATTTGCAGCTAAATCATGTGATTCGCATGGATTTGAAGCTAACTCGTTTATTTCTCCTGCATTTGAAGCTATATAACTTATATCGCAGGTATCTGAACCTAAATCATTTGTGTCGCATGTATTTGAAGTTGAATCTTCTACATCGCATTGATTTGAAGCTAAATCATGTGTTTCGCTTGGATATGAAGCAAACTCGTTTGTTTCGTCTGCACTTGAAGCTATATCACTTGTATCGCAAGTATTTGAAGAAAAATCACTTGTTTCGCATGGATTTGAAGCTAAGACATCTAGTTCGCATTGATTTGGAACTAAAACATGTGTTCCGAATGGATTTGAAGCTAACACGTTTGTTTTGCCTGTATTTGAAGTTATGTAATTTATATCGCAAGTATTTGAAGCTAAATCATTTGTTTCGCATGAATTTTAAGCTAAGACATCTAGTTCGCATTGATTTGAAGCAAAATCATGAATTTCGCATGGATTCGAAGTTAACTCGTTTGTATCGCCTGCATTTGGAGCTATATTTGAAGCAAGTGTTTGAAGCTAAAACATTTGTGTCGCATGGATTTGAAGCTAAACCTTCTACATAGCATTGATTTGCAGCTAAATCATGTGCTTCGCATGGATTTGAAGCTAACTCGTTTGTTTCGCCTGCATTTGAAGCTATATCAATTATATGGCAAGTATTTGAAGCTGAATCATTTGTGTCGCGTGGCTTTGATGATAAGCCTTCTACTTCGCATTAATTTGAAGGTAAATCATGTGTCTCGCTTGGATTTGTAGCTAACTCGTTTGTTCGGCCTGCATTTGAGGCTATATCATGTATATGACAAGCATTTGAAGCTCAATCATTTGATTCGCATGGATTCGAAGCTAAGCCTTCTACTTCTCATTGTTTTGGATCCAAATCATGTGTTTGGCTTGGATTTTAAGCTAAATCGTTTGTTTTGCTTGCAGTTGAAGCTAAATCATGTATACCACAAGTATTTGAAGCTGAACCATTTGTTTCACATGGATTTGAAGTTAAACCTTCTACTTCGCTTTGATTTGCAGCCAAATCATGTGTTTTGCATGAAATTGAAGCTAAACCTTCTACATCGCCTTGATTTGAAGCTAAACCATGTGTTTTGCATGGATTTGAAGCAAACTCGTTTGTTTCGCCTGCATTGAAAGCTGTTTCATTTATACCGCCAGTATTTGAAGGTAAATCATTTGTCTCGCCCGGATTTGAAGCTGAACCTTCTACTTCGCTTTGATTTGAAGGTAAATCATGTTTTTCGCATGGATTTGAAGCTAACTCGTTTGTTCCGCCTGCATTTGAAGCTATATCATGAATATCACAAGTATTTGAAGATAAACCGATTGCTTCGCATTGATTGGAAGCTAAGCCTTTTACTTCGGATTGATTTGAAGTTATATCATGTGTTACGCATTGATTTGAAGCTAAATCGTGTGTTTCGTATGGATTTGATCTCGTTTGTTTCGCATGCAGTCGAAGTTAAATCATGAATATCACAAGTATTTGAAGATAACCCATTTGTTTCGAAAGAATTTGAAGCTAAACAATGTGTTTCGCATCGATATGGAGCTAAATCATGTGTTTCTCTTGAATTTGAAGTTAACTCGTTTTTTTCGCCTGCATTTGAAGCTACTTCATTTATACCGCTAGTATTTGAAGCTAAATCATTCGTATCGTATGGATTTGAATCTAAGCATTCTACTTCGCATTGATTTGAAGCTAAATCATGTGTTTTTCTTGCATTTTAAACTAACGCGTTTGTTTCGCATGCAGTTGAAGCTAAATCATGTTTATCACACTGAAGCTAAACCACTTGTTTCGCAAGAATATGAAGCTAAACCATGTGCATCGCATTGATTTGTAGCTAAATCATGTGTTCCGCATGGATTTGAAGCTAACTCGTTTGTTTTGCCTGCATTTGAAGTTATATCATTTATATCGCAAGTATTTGAAGCTAAATCATTTGTGTCGCATGGCTTTGAATATAAGCCTTCTACTTTAAATTAATTCGAAGGTAAATCATGTGTTTCGCTTGGATTTGAAGCTAACTCGTTTGTTTCGCCTGCATTTGAAGCTATATCACTTATATCGCAAGTATTTGAAGCTAAGTCATTTGATTCGCATGGATATGAAGCTAAGCCTTCTACTTCGCATTGCTTTGAAGCTAAATCATGTGTTTCGCTTGGTTTTGAAGCTAACTCGTTTGTTTCGCATGCGGTTGAAGCTAAATCAAGTTTATCACAAGTATATGAAGCTAAACCATTTGTTTTGCAAGAATATGAAACTAAACCATGTGTTTCGCTTGGATTTGAAGCTAAATCATGTGTTTCGCATAGACTTGAAGCTCCCTCGTTTGTTTCGCCTGCATTTGAAGCTATATCAATTATATGGCAAGTATTTGAAGCTGAATCATTTGTGTCGCGTGGCTTTGATGATAAGCCTTCTACTTCGCATTAATTTGAAGGTAAATCATGTGTCTCGCTTGGATTCGTAGCTAACTCGTTTGTTCGGCCTGCATTTGAGGCTATATCATGTATATGACAAGCATTTAAAGCTCAATCAGTTGATTCGCATGGATTCGAAGCTAAGCCTTCTACTTCTCATTGTTTTGGATCCAAATCATGTGTTTGGCTTGGATTTTAAGCTAAATCGTTTGTTTTGCTTGCAGTTGAAGCTAAATCATGTATACCACAAGTATTTGAAGCTGAACCATTTGTTTCACATGGATTTGAAGTTAAACCTTCTACTTCGCTTTGATTTGCAGCCAAATCATGTGTTTTGCATGAAATTGAAGCTAAACCTTCTACATCGCCTTGATTTGAAGCTAAACCATGTGTTTTGCATGGATTTGAAGCTTACTCGTTTGTTTCGCCTGCATTGAAAGCTGTTTCATTTATACCGCCAGTATTTGAAGGTAAATCATTTGTCTCGCCCGGATTTGAAGCTGAACCTTCTACTTCGCTTTGATTTGAAGGTAAATCATGTTTTTCGCATGGATTTGAACCTAACTCGTTTGTTCCGCCTGCATTTGAAGCTATATCATGAATATCACAAGTATTTGAAGATAAACCGATTGCTTCGCATTGATTGGAAGCTAAGCCTTTTACTTCGGATTGATTTGAAGTTATATCATGTGTTCCGCATTGATTTGAAGCTAAATCGTGTGTTTCGTATGGATTTGAAGTCATCTCGTTTGTTTCGCATGCAGTCGAAGTTAAATCACGAATATCACAAGTATTTGAAGATAACCCATTTGTTTCGAAAGAATATGAAGCTAAACAATGTGTTTCGCATCGATATGAAGCTAAATCATGTGTTTCTCTTGAATTTGAAGTTAACTCGTTTTTTTCGCCTGCATTTGAAGCTACTTCATTTATACCGCTAGTATTTGAAGCTAAATCATTAGTATCGTATGGATTTGAATCTAAGCCTTCTACTTCGCATTGATTTGAAGCTAAATCATGTGTTTCTCTTGCATTTTAAACTAACGCGTTTGTTTCGCATGCAGTTGAAGCTAAATCATGTTTATCACACTGAAGCTAAACCACTTGTTTCGAAAGAATATGAAGCTAAACCATGTGCATCGCATTGATTTGAAGCTAAATCATGTGTTCCGCATGGATTTGAAGCTAACTCGTTTGTTTTGCCTGCATTTGAAGTTATATCATTTATATCGCAAGTATTTGAAGCTAAATCATTTGTGTCGCATGGCTTTGAATATAAGCCTTCTACTTTAAATTAATTCGAAGGTAATTCATGTGTTTCGCTTGGATTTGAAGCTAACTCGTTTGTTTCGCCTGCATTTGAAGCTATATCACTTATATCGCAAGTATTTGAAGCTAAGTCATTTGATTTGCATGGATATGAAGCTAAGCCTTCTACTTCGCATTGCTTTGAAGCTAAATCATGTGTTTCGCTTGGTTTTGAAGCTAACTCGATTGTTTCGCATGCGGTTGAAGCTAAATCAAGTTTATCACAAGTATATGAAGCTAAACCAATTGTTTTGCAAGAATATGAAACTAAACCATGTGTTTCGCTTGGATTTGAAGCTAAATCATGTGTTTCGCTTAGACTTGAATCTCCCTCGTTTGTTTCGCCTGCATTTGAAGCTATATCAATTATATCGCAAGTATTTGAAGCTATATCATTTGCGTCGCTTGGCTTTGAAGATAAGCCTTCTACTTTGAATTCATTTGAATGTAAATCATGTGTTTCGCTTGGATTTGAAGCTAACTCGTTAGTTTCGCCTGCAGTTGAAGCTAAATCATGTTTATCACAAGTATCTGAAGCTAAACCACTTGTTTCGCAAGAATATGAAGCTAAACCATGTGCATCGCATTGATTTGAAGCTAAATCATATGATCCGCATGGATTTAAAGCTAACTCGTTTGTATCGCCTGCATTTGGAGCTATATCATTTATATCGCAAGTATTTGAAGCTAAAACATTTGTGTCGCATGGATTTGAAGCTAAACCTTCTACATAGCATTGATTTGCAGCTAAATCATGTGCTTCGCATGGATTTGAAGCTAACTCGTTTATTTCTCCTGCATTTGAAGCTATATAACTTATATCGCAGGTATCTGAACCTAAATCATTTGTGTCGCATGTATTTGAAGTTGAATCTTCTACATCGCATTGATTTGAAGCTAAATCATGTGTTTCGCTTGGATATGAAGCAAACTCGTTTGTTTCGTCTGCACTTGAAGCTATATCACTTGTATCGCAAGTATTTGAAGAAAAATCACTTGTTTCGCATGGATTTGAAGCTAAGACATCTAGTTCGCATTGATTTGGAACTAAAACATGTGTTCCGAATGGATTTGAAGCTAACACGTTTGTTTTGCCTGTATTTGAAGTTATGTAATTTATATCGCAAGTATTTGAAGCTAAATCATTTGTTTCGCATGAATTTTAAGCTAAGACATCTAGTTCGCATTGATTTGAAGCAAAATCATGAATTTCGCATGGATTCGAAGTTAACTCGTTTGTATCGCCTGCATTTGGAGCTATATTTGAAGCAAGTGTTTGAAGCTAAAACATTTGTGTCGCATGGATTTGAAGCTAAACCTTCTACATAGCATTGATTTGCAGCTAAATCATGTGCTTCGCATGGATTTGAAGCTCCCTCGTTTGTTTCGCCTGCATTTGAAGCTATATCAATTATATGGCAAGTATTTGAAGCTGAATCATTTGTGTCGCGTGGCTTTGATGATAAGCCTTCTACTTCGCATTAATTTGAAGGTAAATCATGTGTCTCGCTTGGATTCGTAGCTAACTCGTTTGTTCGGCCTGCATTTGAGGCTATATCATGTATATGACAAGCATTTAAAGCTCAATCAGTTGATTCGCATGGATTCGAAGCTAAGCCTTCTACTTCTCATTGTTTTGGATCCAAATCATGTGTTTGGCTTGGATTTTAAGCTAAATCGTTTGTTTTGCTTGCAGTTGAAGCTAAATCATGTATACCACAAGTATTTGAAGCTGAACCATTTGTTTCACATGGATTTGAAGTTAAACCTTCTACTTCGCTTTGATTTGCAGCCAAATCATGTGTTTTGCATGAAATTGAAGCTAAACCTTCTACATCGCCTTGATTTGAAGCTAAACCATGTGTTTTGCATGGATTTGAAGCTTACTCGTTTGTTTCGCCTGCATTGAAAGCTGTTTCATTTATACCGCCAGTATTTGAAGGTAAATCATTTGTCTCGCCCGGATTTGAAGCTGAACCTTCTACTTCGCTTTGATTTGAAGGTAAATCATGTTTTTCGCATGGATTTGAACCTAACTCGTTTGTTCCGCCTGCATTTGAAGCTATATCATGAATATCACAAGTATTTGAAGATAAACCGATTGCTTCGCATTGATTGGAAGCTAAGCCTTTTACTTCGGATTGATTTGAAGTTATATCATGTGTTCCGCATTGATTTGAAGCTAAATCGTGTGTTTCGTATGGATTTGAAGTCATCTCGTTTGTTTCGCATGCAGTCGAAGTTAAATCACGAATATCACAAGTATTTGAAGATAACCCATTTGTTTCGAAAGAATATGAAGCTAAACAATGTGTTTCGCATCGATATGAAGCTAAATCATGTGTTTCTCTTGAATTTGAAGTTAACTCGTTTTTTTCGCCTGCATTTGAAGCTACTTCATTTATACCGCTAGTATTTGAAGCTAAATCATTAGTATCGTATGGATTTGAATCTAAGCCTTCTACTTCGCATTGATTTGAAGCTAAATCATGTGTTTCTCTTGCATTTTAAACTAACGCGTTTGTTTCGCATGCAGTTGAAGCTAAATCATGTTTATCACACTGAAGCTAAACCACTTGTTTCGAAAGAATATGAAGCTAAACCATGTGCATCGCATTGATTTGAAGCTAAATCATGTGTTCCGCATGGATTTGAAGCTAACTCGTTTGTTTTGCCTGCATTTGAAGTTATATCATTTATATCGCAAGTATTTGAAGCTAAATCATTTGTGTCGCATGGCTTTGAATATAAGCCTTCTACTTTAAATTAATTCGAAGGTAATTCATGTGTTTCGCTTGGATTTGAAGCTAACTCGTTTGTTTCGCCTGCATTTGAAGCTATATCACTTATATCGCAAGTATTTGAAGCTAAGTCATTTGATTTGCATGGATATGAAGCTAAGCCTTCTACTTCGCATTGCTTTGAAGCTAAATCATGTGTTTCGCTTGGTTTTGAAGCTAACTCGATTGTTTCGCATGCGGTTGAAGCTAAATCAAGTTTATCACAAGTATATGAAGCTAAACCAATTGTTTTGCAAGAATATGAAACTAAACCATGTGTTTCGCTTGGATTGAAGCTAAATCATGTGTTTCGCTTAGACTTGAATCTCCCTCGTTTGTTTCGCCTGCATTTGAAGCTATATCAATTATATCGCAAGTATTTGAAGCTATATCATTTGCGTCGCTTGGCTTTGAAGATAAGCCTTCTACTTTGAATTCATTTGAATGTAAATCATGTGTTTCGCTTGGATTTGAAGCTAACTCGTTAGTTTCGCCTGCAGTTGAAGCTAAATCATGTTTATCACAAGTATCTGAAGCTAAACCACTTGTTTCGCAAGAATATGAAGCTAAACCATGTGCATCGCATTGATTTGAAGCTAAATCATATGATCCGCATGGATTTAAAGCTAACTCGTTTGTATCGCCTGCATTTGGAGCTATATCATTTATATCGCAAGTATTTGAAGCTAAAACATTTGTGTCGCATGGATTTGAAGCTAAACCTTCTACATAGCATTGATTTGCAGCTAAATCATGTGCTTCGCATGGATTTGAAGCTAACTCGTTTATTTCTCCTGCATTTGAAGCTATATAACTTATATCGCAGGTATCTGAACCTAAATCATTTGTGTCGCATGTATTTGAAGTTGAATCTTCTACATCGCATTGATTTGAAGCTAAATCATGTGTTTCGCTTGGATATGAAGCAAACTCGTTTGTTTCGTCTGCACTTGAAGCTATATCACTTGTATCGCAAGTATTTGAAGAAAAATCACTTGTTTCGCATGGATTTGAAGCTAAGACATCTAGTTCGCATTGATTTGGAACTAAAACATGTGTTCCGAATGGATTTGAAGCTAACACGTTTGTTTTGCCTGTATTTGAAGTTATGTAATTTATATCGCAAGTATTTGAAGCTAAATCATTTGTTTCGCATGAATTTTAAGCTAAGACATCTAGTTCGCATTGATTTGAAGCAAAATCATGAATTTCGCATGGATTCGAAGTTAACTCGTTTGTATCGCCTGCATTTGGAGCTATATTTGAAGCAAGTGTTTGAAGCTAAAACATTTGTGTCGCATGGATTTGAAGCTAAACCTTCTACATAGCATTGATTTGCAGCTAAATCATGTGCTTCGCATGGATTTGAAGCTAACTCGTTTGTTTCGCCTGCATTTGAAGCTATATCAATTATATGGCAAGTATTTGAAGCTGAATCATTTGTGTCGCGTGGCTTTGATGATAAGCCTTCTACTTCGCATTAATTTGAAGGTAAATCATGTGTCTCGCTTGGATTTGTAGCTAACTCGTTTGTTCGGCCTGCATTTGAGGCTATATCATGTATATGACAAGCATTTGAAGCTCAATCATTTGATTCGCATGGATTCGAAGCTAAGCCTTCTACTTCTCATTGTTTTGGATCCAAATCATGTGTTTGGCTTGGATTTTAAGCTAAATCGTTTGTTTTGCTTGCAGTTGAAGCTAAATCATGTATACCACAAGTATTTGAAGCTGAACCATTTGTTTCACATGGATTTGAAGTTAAACATTCTACTTCGCTTTGATTTGCAGCCAAATCATGTGTTTTGCATGAAATTGAAGCTAAACCTTCTACATCGCCTTGATTTGAAGCTAAACCATGTGTTTTGCATGGATTTGAAGCAAACTCGTTTGTTTCGCCTGCATTGAAAGCTGTTTCATTTATACCGCCAGTATTTGAAGGTAAATCATTTGTCTCGCCCGGATTTGAAGCTGAACCTTCTACTTCGCTTTGATTTGAAGGTAAATCATGTTTTTCGCATGGATTTGAAGCTAACTCGTTTGTTCCGCCTGCATTTCAAGCTATATCATGAATATCACAAGTATTTGAAGATAAACCGATTGCTTCGCATTGATTGGAAGCTAAGCCTTTTACTTCGGATTGATTTGAAGTTATATCATGTGTTCCGCATTGGTTTGAAGCTAAATCGTGTGTTTCGTATGGATTTGAAGTCATCTCGTTTGTTTCACATGCAGTCGAAGTTAAATCACGAATATCACAAGTATTTGAAGATAACCCATTTGTTTCGAAAGAATATGAAGCTAAACAATGTGTTTCGCATCGATATGAAGCTAAATCATGTGTTTCTCTTGAATTTGAAGTTAACTCGTTTTTTTCGCCTGCATTTGAAGCTACTTCATTTATACCGCTAGTATTTGAAGCTAAATCATTCGTATCGTATGGATTTGAATCTAAGCCTTCTACTTCGCATTGATTTGAAGCTAAATCATGTGTTTCTCTTGCATTTTAAACTAACGCGTTTGTTTCGCCTGCAGTTGAAGCTAAATCATGTTTATCACAAGTATCTGAAGCTAAACCACTTGTTTCGCAAGAATATGAAGCTAAACCATGTGCATCGCATTGATTTGAAGCTAAATCATATGATCCGCATGGATTTAAAGCTAACTCGTTTGTTTTGCCTGCATTTGAAGTTATATCATTTATATCGCAAGTATTTGAAGCTAAATCATTTGTGTCGCATGGCTTTGAATATAAGGCTTCTACTTTAAATTAATTTGAAGGTAAATCATGTGTTTCGCTTGGATTTGAAGCTAACTCGTTTGTTTCGCCTGCATTTGAAGCTATATTACTTATATCGCAAGTATTTGAAGCTAAGTCATTTGATTCGCATGGATATGAAGCTAAGCCTTCTACTTCGCATTGCTTTGAAGCAAAATAATGAGTTTCGGATGGATTAGAAGCTAACTCGTTTGTATCGCCTGCATTTGGTGCTATATCATTTATATCGCAAGTATTTGAAGCTAAAACATTTGTGTCGCATGGATTTGAAGCTAAACCTTCTACATAGCATTGATTTGCAGCTAAATCATGTGATTCGCATGGATTTGAAGCTAACTCGTTTATTTCTCCTGCATTTGAAGCTATATAACTTATATCGCAGGTATCTGAACCTAAATCATTTGTGTCGCATGTATTTGAAGTTGAATCTTCTACATCGCATTGATTTGAAGCTAAATCATGTGTTTCGCTTGGATATGAAGCAAACTCGTTTGTTTCGTCTGCACTTGAAGCTATATCACTTGTATCGCAAGTATTTGAAGAAAAATCACTTGTTTCGCATGGATTTGAAGCTAAGACATCTAGTTCGCATTGATTTGGAACTAAAACATGTGTTCCGAATGGATTTGAAGCTAACACGTTTGTTTTGCCTGTATTTGAAGTTATGTAATTTATATCGCAAGTATTTGAAGCTAAATCATTTGTTTCGCATGTATTTTAAGCTAAGACATCTAGTTCGCATTGATTTGAAGCAAAATCATGAATTTCGCATGGATTCGAAGTTAACTCGTTTGTATCGCCTGCATTTGGAGCTATATTTGAAGCAAGTGTTTGAAGCTAAAACATTTGTGTCGCATGGATTTGAAGCTAAACCTTCTACATAGCATTGATTTGCAGCTAAATCATGTGCTTCGCATGGATTTGAAGCTAACTCGTTTGTTTCGCCTGCATTTGAAGCTATATCAATTATATGGCAAGTATTTGAAGCTGAATCATTTGTGTCGCGTGGCTTTGATGATAAGCCTTCTATTTCGCATTAATTTGAAGGTAAATCATGTGTTTCGCTTGGATTTGTAGCTAACTCGTTTGTTTCGCCTGCATTTGAAGCTATATCATTTATGTCACAAGTATGTGAAGCTAAATCATTTGTTTCGCATGGATATGAAGCTCCCTCGTTTGTTTCGCCTGCATTTGAAGCTATATCAATTATATCGCAAGTATTTGAAGCTAAATCATTTGCGTCGCTTGGCTTTGAAGATAAGCCTTCTACTTTGAATTCATTTGAATGTAAATCATGTGTTTCGCTTGGATTTGAAGCTAACTCGTTTGTTTCGCCTGCAGTTGAAGCTAAATCATGTTTATCACAAGTATCTGAAGCTAAACCACTTGTTTCGCAAGAATATGAAGCTAAACCATGTGCATCGCATTGATTTGAAGCTAAATCATGTGATCCGCATGGATTTGAAGCTAACTCGTTTGTTTTGCCTGCATTTGAAGTTATATCATTTATATCGCAAGTATTTGAAGCTAAATCATTTGTGTCGCATGGCTTTGAATATAAGGCTTCTACTTTAAATTAATTTGAAGGTAAATCATGTGTTTCGCTTGGATTTGAAGCTAACTCGTTTGTTTCGCCTGCATTTGAAGCTATATTACTTATATCGCAAGTATTTGAAGCTAAGTCATTTGATTCGCATGGATATGAAGCTAAGCCTTCTACTTCGCATTGCTTTGAAGCAAAATAATGAGTTTCGGATGGATTAGAAGCTAACTCGTTTGTATCGCCTGCATTTGGAGCTATATCATTTATATCGCAAGTATTTGAAGCTAAAACATTTGTGTCGCATGGATTTGAAGCTAAACCTTCTACATAGCATTGATTTGCAGCTAAATCATGTGCTTCGCATGGATTTGAAGCTAACTCGTTTATTTCTCCTGCATTTGAAGCTATATAACTTATATCGCAGGTATCTGAACCTAAATCATTTGTGTCGCATGTATTTGAAGTTGAATCTTCTACATCGCATTGATTTGAAGCTAAATCATGTGTTTCGCTTGGATATGAAGCAAACTCGTTTGTTTCGTCTGCACTTGAAGCTATATCACTTGTATCGCAAGTATTTGAAGAAAAATCACTTGTTTCGCATGGATTTGAAGCTAAGACATCTAGTTCGCATTGATTTGGAACTAAAACATGTGTTCCGAATGGATTTGAAGCTAACCCGTTTGTTTTGCCTGTATTTGAAGTTATGTAATTTATATCGCAAGTATTTGAAGCTAAGTCATTTGTTTCGCATGAATTTTAAGCTAAGACATCTAGTTCGCATTGATTTGAAGCAAAATCATGAATTTCGCATGGATTCGAAGTTAACTCGTTTGTATCGCCTGCATTTGGAGCTATATTTGAAGCAAGTGTTTGAAGCTAAAACATTTGTGTCGCATGGATTTGAAGCTAAACCTTCTACATAGCATTGATTTGCAGCTAAATCATGTGCTTCGCATGGATTTGAAGCTAACTCGTTTGTTTCGCCTGCATTTGAAGCTATATCAATTATATGGCAAGTATTTGAAGCTGAATCATTTGTGTCGCGTGGCTTTGATGATAAGCCCTCTACTTCGCATTAATTTGAAGGTAAATCATGTGTCTCGCTTGGATTTGTAGCTAACTCGTTTGTTTCGCCTGCATTTGAAGCTATATCATTTATATCGCAAGTATGTGAAGCTAAATCATTTGTTTCGCATGGATATGAAGCTATGCCTACTACTTCGCATTGATTTGAAACTAAATCATGTGTTTCGCATGGAATTGAAGCTAAATCAAGGGGTTTCGCATGGATTTGAAACTAACTCGTTTGTTTCACCTGCATTTGAAGGTAAATCATGTTTATCACAAGTATCTGAATCTAAATCGTTTGTTTCGCAAGAATATGAAGCTAAACCATGTGTTTCGCATGAATTTGAAGCTAAATCATGTGTTTCGCACAGATTTGAAGCTAACTCGTTTGTTTCGCATGCAGTTGAAGCTAAATCATGTTTATCACAAGCATCTGAAGCTAAACCACATGTTTCGAAAGAGTATGAAGCTAAACAATGTGTTTCGCATCGATATGAAGCTAAATCATGTGTTTCTCTTGAATTTGAAGTTAACTCGTTCTTTTCGCCTGCATTTGAAGCTACTTCATTTATACCGCTAGTATTTGAAGCTAAATCATTCGTATCGTATGGATTTGAATCTAAGCCTTCTACTTCGCATTGATTTGAAGCTAAATCATGTGTTTCTCTTGCATTTTAAACTAACGCGTTTGTTTCGCATGCAGTTGAAGCTAAATCATGTTTATCACACTGAAGCTAAACCACTTGTTTCGCAAGAATATGAAGCTAAACCATGTGCATGGCATTGATTTGAAGCTAAATCATGTGTTCCGCATGGATTTGAAGCTAACTCGTTTGTTTTGCCTGCATTTGAAGTTATATCATTTATATCGCAAGTATTTGAAGCTAAATCATTTGTGTCGCATGGCTTTGAATATAAGCCTTCTACTTTAAATTAATTCGAAGGTAAATCATGTGTTTCGCTTGGATTTGAAGCTAACTCGTTTGTTTCGCCTGCATTTGAAGCTATATCACTTATATCGCAAGTATTTGAAGCTAAGTCATTTGATTCGCATGGATATGAAGCTAAGCCTTCTACTTCGCATTGCTTTGAAGCTAAATCATGTGTTTCGCTTGGTTTTGAAGCTAACTCGTTTGTTTCGCATGCGGTTGAAGCTAAATCAAGTTTATCACAAGTATATGAAGCTAAACCCTTTGTTTTGCAAGAATATGAAACTAAAGCATGTGTTTCGCTTGGATTTGAAGCTAAATCAAGGGGTTTCGCATGGATTTGAAACTAACTCGTTTGTTTCGCCTGCATTTGGAGGTAAATCATGTTTATCACAAGTATCTGAATCTAAATCGTTTGTTTCGCAAGAATATGAAGCTAAACCATGTGTTTCGCATGAATTTGAAGCTAAATCATGTGTTTCGCACAGATTTGAAGCTAACTCGTTTGTTTCGCATGCAGTTGAAGCTAAATCATGTTTATCACAAGCATCTGAAGCTAAACCACATGTTTCGAAAGAGTATGAAGCTAAACAATGTGTTTCGCATCGATATGAAGCTAAATCATGTGTTTCTCTTGAATTTGAAGTTAACTCGTTCTTTTCGCCTGCATTTGAAGCTACTTCATTTATACCGCTAGTATTTGAAGCTAAAACATTTGTGTCGCATGGATTTGAAGCTAAACCTTCTACATAGCATTGATTTGCAGCTAAATCATGTGCTTCGCATGGATTTGAAGCTAACTCGTTTGTTTCGCCTGCATTTGAAGCTATATCAATTATATGGCAAGTATTTGAAGCTGAATCATTTGTGTCGCGTGGCTTTGATGATAATCCTTCTACTTCGCATTAATTTGAAGGTAAATCATGTGTCTCGCTTGGATTTGTAGCTAACTCGTTTGTTTCGCCTGCATTTGAAGCTATATCATTTATATCGCAAGTATGTGAAGCTAAATCATTTGTTTCGCATGGATATGAAGCTATGCCTACTACTTCGCATTGATTTGAAACTAAATCATGTGTTTCGCATGGAGTTGAAGCTAAATCAAGGGTTTTCGCATGGATTTGAAACTAACTCGTTTGTTTCGGCTGCATTTGAAGGTAAATCATGTTTATCACAAGTATCTGAATCTAAATCGTTTGTTTCGCAAGAATATGAAGCTAAACCATGTGTTTCGCATGAATTTGAAGCTAAATCATGTGTTTCGCACAGATTTGAAGCTAACTCGTTTGTTTCGCATGCAGTTGAAGCTAAATCATGCTTATCACAAGCATCTGAAGCTAAACCACATGTTTCGCAAGAATATGAAGCTAAACCACGTGTTTCGCATTGATTTGAAGCTAAATCATGTCTTCCGCATGGATTTGAAGGTAACTCGTTTGTTCGCCTGCATTTGAAGCTATATCATTTATATCGCAAGTATGTGAAGCTAAATCATTTGTTTCGCATGGATTTGAAGCTAAGCTTTCTACTTCGCATTGATTTGAAGCAAAATCATGTGTTTCGCTTGGATTTGAAGCTAAGCCTTCTACTTCGCATTGATTTGAAACCAAATCAGTTGTTTCACATTGATTTGAAGCTAAGCTTTCTCCTTCGCTTTGATTTGAAGCTAAATCATGTGTTTCGCATGGATCTGAAGCTAAGTCATGTGTTTCGCACAGATTTGAAGCTAACTCGTTTGTTTCGCCTGCATTTGGAGCTATATCAATTATATCGCAAGTATTTGAATCTAAATCATTTGTGTCGCATGGCTGTGAAGATAAGCCTTCTACTTTGCATTAATTTAAAGGTAAATCATGTGTTTCGCTTGGATTTGAAGGTAACTCGTTTGTTTCGCCTGCATTTGAAGCTATATCAACTATATCGCAAGTATTTGAATCTGAATCATTTGTGTCGCATGGCTTTGAGGATAAGCCTTCTACTTCGCATTAATTTGAAGGTAAATCATGTGTTTCGCTTGGATTTGAAGCTAACTCGTTTGTTTCGCCTGCATTTGAAGCTATATCATTTACGTCGCAAGTATTTGAAGCCAAATCATTTGTTTCGCATGGATTTGACGTTAAGCCATCTATTTCGCATTGATTTGAAACTAATTCATGTGTTTCGCTTGGATTTGAAGCTAACACGTTTGTTTCGCCTGCATTTGAAGCTATATCAATTAATCGCAAGTATGTGAAGCTAAATAATCTGTTTCGCATGAATCTTAAGCTAAATCATGTGTTTCGCATGGAATTGAAGCTACCTGGTTTGTTACGCCTGCATTTGAAGCCATATCATTTACGTCGCAAGTATTTGAAGCTAAATCATTTGTTTCGCATGGATTTGAAGTTAAGCCATCTACTTCGCATTTATTTAAAACTAAATCATGTGTTTCGCTTGCATTTTAAACTAACTCATTTGTTTCGCATGCAGTTGAAGCTAAATCATGTTTATCACAAGTAACTGAAACTAAACCACTTGTTTCGCAAGCATATGAAGCTAAACCGTGTGCTTCGCATTGATTTGAAGCTGAATCATGTGTTCCGCATGGATTTGAAGCTAACTCGTTTGTTTTGCCTACATTTGAAGGTATATCGTTTACATCGCAAGTATTTGAAGCTAAATCATTAGTTTCGTATGAATTTTAAGCTAAATCATGTGTTTCGCATGGAATTGAAGCTACCTGGTTTGTTTCGCCTGCATTTGAAGCTATATCATTTACGTCGCAAGTATTTGAAGCTAAATCATTTGTTTCGCATGGATTTGAAGTTAAGCCATCTACTTCGCATTGATTTGAAACTAAATCTTGTGTTTCGCTTGGATTTGAAGCTAACACGTTTGATTCGCCTGCATTTGAAGCTATATCATTTAATCGCAAGGATGTGAAGCTAAATAATCTGTTTCGCATGAATCTTAATCTAAATCATGTGTTTCGCATGGAATTGAAGCTACCTGGTTTGTTACGCCTGCATTTGAAGCCATATCATTTACGTCGCAAGTATTTGAAGCTAAATCATTTGTTTCGCATGGATTTGAAGTTAAGCCATCTACTTCGCATTTATTTGAAACTAAATCATGTGTTTCGCTTGCATTTTAAACTAACTCGTTTGTTTCGCATGCAGTTGAAGCTAAATCATGTTTATCACAAGTATCTGAAACTAAACCACTTTTTTCGCAAGTATATGAAGCTAAACCATGTGCTTCGCATTGATTTGAAGCTAAATCTTGTGTTCCGCATGCATTTGAAGCTTATCACTTATATTCGCAAGTATTTGAAGCTAAGTCATTTGTTTCGCATGGATAAGAAGCTAAGCCATCTACTTCGCATTGATTTGAAGCTAAATCATGTGTCTCGCTTGGTTTTAAAGCTAACCCGTTTGTTTCGTATGCGGTTGAAGCTAAATCATGTTTATCACAAGTATATGAAACTAAACCATTTGTTTCGCAAGAATATGAAGCTAAACCATGTGTTTCGCTTGGATTTGAAGCTAAATCATGTGTTTCGCATGGATTTGAAACTAACTCGTTTGTTTCGACTGCAGTTGAAGCTAAATCATGTTTATCACAAGTATCTGAAGCTAAACCACTTGTTTCGCAAACATATGAAGCTAAACCATGTGCTTCGCATTGATTTGAAGCTAAATCGTGTGTTCCGCATGGATTTGAAGCTAACTCGTTTGTTTCGCCTGCAGTTGAATCTATATCACTTATATCGCAAGTATTTGAAGCTAAATCATTTGATCCGCATGGATTTGAGGCTGCGCCTTCTACTTCGCATTGATTTTTAGCTAAATCATGTGTTTCGCATGGATTTGATGCTAACTCGTTTGTTTCGCATGCATTTGAAGCAGTATCACTTATATTCGCAAGTATTTGGAGCTAAGTCATTTGTTTCGCATGGATATGAAGCTAAGCCAACTACTTCGCATTGATTTGAAGCTAAATCATGTGTCTCGCTTGGTTTTAAAGCTAACTCGTTTGTTTCGCATGCGGTTGAAGCTAAATCATGTTTATCACAAGTATATTAAGCTAAATCATTTGTTTCGCAAGAATATGAAGCTAAACCATGTGTTTCGCTTGGATTTGAAGCTAAATCATGTGTTTCCCATGGATTTGAAACTAACTCGTTTGTTTCGCCTGCATTTGAAGCTAAATCATGTTTATCACAAGTATCTGTATCTAAACCATTTGTTTCGCAAGAATATGAAGCTAAACCACGTGTTTCGCTTGGATTTGAAGCTAAATCATGTGTTTCGCATGGATTTGCAGCTAACTCGTTTGTTTGGCCTGCATGTGAAGCTATATCACTTATATCGCAAGTATCTGAAGATAAATCATTTGCTTCGGAAGAATATGATGCTAAACCATGTGTTTCGCATGAATTTGAAGCTAACTCGTTTGTTCCACATGCATTTGAAGCTATATCATTTATATCGCAAGTGTTTGAAGCTAAACCATTTGTTTCGCATTGATTTGAAGCTAAATCATCTGTTTCGCATGCATTTCTTGCTTAATCATGTGTTCTGCATGGATTTGTAGCCAACTCGTTTGTTTCGTATGCAGTTGAAGCTATATCAATTATATCGCAAGTATTTGAATCTAAGTCATTTATCTCGCACGGATTTGTAGCTAAACCTTCTGCATCGCATTGATTTGAAACTGTATCAAGTTTTTCGCTTGGATTTGAATCTAACTCGTTTGTTTCGCCTGCATTTGAAGCTACATCATATATATCGCAAGTATTTGATGGAAAATCATTTTTGTTGCATTGATTTGAAGCTATACCTTCTACATCTCATTGATTTGAAGCTAAATTTTGTGGATCGCATGGAGTTGAAGCTAAACCTTCTACATCGCATTGATTTGCAATTAAATAATGTGTTCCGCATGGACTTCAAGCTAACTCGTTTGTTCCGCATGCAGTTGATGCTATATCACTTATATCGCAAGTATTTGATGCTAATCCACGTGTTTCCCATGAATTTGAAACTAAATCATGTGTTTCGCATTGATTTGAAGCTAAATCATGTGTCTCGCTTGGTTTTAAAGCTAACCCGTTTGTTTCGCATGCGGTTGAATCTAAATCATGTTTATCACAAGTATATGAAGCTAAACCATTTGTTTCGCAAGAATATGAAGCTAAACCATGTGTTTCGCTTGGATTTGAAGCTAAATCATGTGTTTCGCATGGATTTGAAACTAACTCGTTTGTTTCGACTGCAGTTGAAGCTAAATCATGTTTATCACAAGTATCTGAAGCTAAACCACTTGTTTCGCAAACATATGAAGCTAAACCATGTGCTTCGCATTGATTTGAAGCTAAATCGTGTGTTCCGCATGGATTTGAAGCTAACTCGTTTGTTTCGCCTGCATTTGTAGCTAGTTCACTTGTATCGCAAGTATTTGAAGAAAAATCATTTGTTTCGCATGGATTTGAAGCTACCTCGTTTGTTTCGCCTGCAGTTGAAGCTATATCACTTATATCGCAAGTATCTGAAGATAAATCATTTGCTTCGCAAGAATATGATGCTAAACCATGTGTTTCGCATGAATTTGAAGCTAACTCGTTTGTTCCACATGCATTTGAAGCTATATCATTTATGTCGCAAGTATTTGAAGCTAAATCAATTGTTTCGCATGGATTTGAAGCTAAGCCTTCTAGTTCGCATTGATTTGAAACTAAATCATGTGTTTTGCTTGGATTTGAAGCTAACTCGTTCGTTTCGCCTGCATTTGAATCTGTATCAATTATATCGCAAGTATTTGAAGCTAAATCATTTGTGTCGCATGTATTTGAAGCTACGTCTTCTACTTCGCATTGATTTGAAGTTAAATCATGTGTTTCGTATGCATTTGAAGCTAACTCGTTTGTCTCGCATGCAGTTGAAGGTAAATCATATATACCACAAGTATTTGAAGCTAAACCATATGTTTCACATTGATTTGAAGCTAAGCCTTTAACTTCGCATTGATTTGAAACTGAATCATTGGTTTCCCTTGGATTTGAAGCTAACGCGATTGTTTCGCATGCAGTTGAAGCTAAATCATGTTTATCATAAGTATCTGAAGCTAAATCATTTGTTTCGCATGGATTTGAAGCTAAACCTTCTACTTCGCATTGATTTTAAACTAAATCATGTGTTTCGCTTGGATTTGAAGCTAACTCGTTTGATTCGTCTGCATTTGAATCTATATCACTTATATCGCAAGTATCTCAAACTAAATCATTTGTTTCGCATGGATTTGAAGCCAAGCCTTCTACATCGCTTTGATTTGAAGCTAAATCATGTGTTTCGCTTGGAATTGAAGCTACGCCATCTACATCGTATTGATTTGCAGCTACATCATGTGTATCGCATGGATTTGAAGCTAACTCGTTTGTTTCGCTTGTATTTGAATCTATATCACTTATATTGCAAGTAATTGAAGCTAAATCATTTGTTCCTCATGGATTTGAATGTAAGCCTTCTACTCCGCATTGATTTGAAGCTAAATCATGTGATCCGCGTGGATTTGAAGTTAACTCGTTTGTTTCGCCAGCATTTGAAGCTATATCCTTATATCGCAAGTATTTGAAGCTAAATCATTAGTGACGAATGGATTTGAAGCTAACCCTGCTACTTCGCATTGTTTTGAAGTTAATCATGTTATTTACACGGATTTGTAACTAACTCGTTTGTTTCGCCTGCATTTGAAGCTATTTCATTTATACCTCAAGTATTTGAAGCAAAATCATTCGTTTCGCATGGATTTGAATCTGACCCTTCTACGTCACATTGATTTGAAGCTATATCATGTGTTTCGCTTGATAAATCATGAAATTTGAAGTCATATCATGTGTTTCGCTCGCTAAATCATGAAAATCACAAGTATTTAATAGCTAAACCATTTGATTCGCATGGATTTGAAGCTAAGCCTACTAATTCACATTGATTAGAAGCTAATTCATTTATGTCGCCTATATTTGAAGCTAAGCCTTCTACTTCACATTGATTTGAAGCTAATTCATGTGTTTCGCTTGGATTTGAAGCTATCTCGTTTGTTTCGCCTGCATTCGAATCTATTTCACTTATGTCGCACAAATTTGAAGCCAATTCATTTGTGTAGCATGGATTTGAAGCTAAACCTTTTACATTGCATTGATTTGAAGCTTTATCATGTGTTTTGCTTTTGATTTGAAGCTAACTCGTTTGTATCGCCTGCATTTGAAGCTATATCACTTATATCCAAAGTGTTTGCAGCTAAATCATTTGTTTCGCATGGATTTGAAGCTAAACCTTCTACATCGCATTGATTTGAAGCTAAACCATGTGTTTCGCATGAATTTGAAGCTAAATCACGTGTTTCGCATAGACTTGAAGCTAACTCGTTTGTTTCGCATGCATTTGAAGCTATATCACTTCTATCGCAGGTATTTGAAGCTAAATCATTTGTTCCGCATGGATTTGAAGCTACGCCTTCTACTTCGTATTGGTTTTTAGCTAAATCATGTCTTCCGCATGGATTTGAAGCTATCTCGTTTGTTTTGCCTGCATTTGATATTATATCATTTGTATCGCAAGTATTTGAAGCTAAATAATTTGTTTCGCAAGAAATTTAAGCTAAATCATGCGTTTCGCATGGAATTGAAGCTACCTGGTTTGTTTCGCCTGCATTTGAAGCTAGTTCACTTGTATCGCAAGTATTTGAAGAAAAATCATTTGTTTCGCATGGATATGAAGCTAAGCCATCTACTTCGCATTGATTTGAAGCTAAATCATGTGTCTCGCTTGATTTTAAAGCTAACTCGTTTGTTTCGCCTGCATTTGAAGCTAAATCAATTATATCGCAAGTATTTGAAGCTGAATCATTTGTGTCGCATGGCTTTGAAGCTAAGCCTTCTACTTCGCATTGATTTGAAGCTAAATCATGTGTTTCGCACAGATTTGAAGCTAACTCGTTTGTTTCGCCTGCATTTGATGCTATATCAATTATATCGCAAGTATTTGAAGCTAAATCATTTGTGTCGCATGGCTTTGAGAATAAGCCTTCTACTTCGCATTAATTTGAAGGAATATCATGTGTTTCGCTTGGATTTGAAGCTAACTCGTTTGTTTCGCCTGCATTTGAAGCTATATCATTTATATCGCAAGTATGTGAAACTAAATCATTTGTTTCGCATGGATTTGAAGCTAAGCCTTCTGCTTCGCATTGATTTGAAACTAAATCATGTGTTTCGCATGGATTTGAAGCTAAGCCTTCTACTTCACATTGATTTGAAACTAAATCATGTGGTTCGCATGGATTTGAAGCTAAATCATGTGTTTCGCACAGATTTGAAGCTAACTCGTTTATTTCGCCTGCATTTGAAGCTATATCATTTATATCGCAAGTATATGAAGCTAAATCATTTGTGTTGCATGGCTTTGAAGCTAACTCGTTTCTTTCGCCTGCATTGAAGCTATATCATTTATATCGCAAATATATGAAGCTAAACCATTTGTTTCGCAAGAATATGAAGCTAAACCATGTGTTTCGCATGAATTTGAAGCTAAATCATGTGTTTCGCACAGATTTGAAGCTAACTCGTTTGTTTCGCCCTTATTTGAAGCAATATCATTTATATCGCAAATCTGTGAAGCTAAATCATTTGTTTCGCATGGAGTTGAAGCTAAGCCTTCTACTTCGAATTGATTTGAAACTAGACCATGTGTTTCGCTTGGATTAGAAGCTAACTTGTTTGTTTCGCATGCATTTCAAGGTATATCATTTTTATCGCAAGTATGTGAAGCTAAATCATTTGTTTCGCAAGGATTTGAAGCTAAGTCTTCTACATCGCATTGATTTGCAGCTAAATCATGTGTTTCGCATGGATTTGGAGCTAAACCTTCTATATCGCATTGATTTGAAGTTAGTCATGTTTTTTGCGTGGATTTGCAGCTAACTCGTTTGTTTCGCCTGCATTTGAAGCTATATCATTTATATCGCAAGTATATAAAGCTAAATCATTTGTGTTGCATGGCTTTGAAGCTAAGCCTTCTACTTCGAATTGATTTGAAACTAGACCATGTGTTTCGCTTGGATTAGAAGCTAACTTGTTTGTTTCGCATGCATTTCAAGGTATATCATTTTTATCGCAAGTATGTGAAGCTAAATCATTTGTTTCGCAAGGATTTGAAGCTAAGTCTACATCGCATTGATTTGCAGCTAAATCATGTGTTTCGCATGGATTTGGAGCTAAACCTTCTATATCGCATTGATTTGAAGTTAGTCATGTTTTTTGCGTGGATTTGCAGCTAACTCGTTTGTTTCGCCTGCATTTGAAGCTATATCATTTATATCGCAAGTATATGAAGCTAAATCATTTGTGTTGCATGGCTTTGAAGCTAACTCGTTTGTTTCGCCTGCATTGAAGCTATATCACTTCTATCGCAAGTATTTGAAGCTAAATCATTTGTGTCGCATGGATTTGAAGCTAAGCCTTCTACTTCGCATTGATTTGGAACTAAATCATGTGTTTCGCTGGGATTTGAAGCTAACTCGTTTGTTTCGCATGCATTTGAAGCTATATCAATTGTATCGCAAGTATTTGAAGCTAAATCATTTGTGTCGCATGGCTTTGAGGATAAGCCTTCTACTTCGCATTAATTTGAAGGTAAATCACGTGCTTCGCTTGGATTTGAAGCTAACTCGTTTGTTTCGCCTGCATTTGAAGCTATATCATTTATATCGCAAGTATGTGAAACTAAATCATTTGTTTCGCCTGCATTGAAGCTATATCACTTCTATCGCAAGTATTTGAAGCTAAATCATTTGTGTCGCATGGATTTGAAGCTAAGCCTTCTACTTCGCATTGATTTGGAACTAAATCATGTGTTTCGCTGGGATTTGAAGCTAACTCGTTTGTTTCGCATGCATTTGAAGCTATATCAATTGTATCGCAAGTATTTGAAGCTAAATCATTTGCGTCGCATGGCTTTGAGGATAAGCCTTCTACTTCGCATTAATTTGAAGGTAAATCACGTGCTTCGCTTGGATTTGAAGCTAACTCGTTTGTTTCGCCTGCATTTGAAGCTATATCATTTATATCGCATGTATGTGAAACTAAATCATTTATTTCGCATGGATTTGAAGCTAAGCCTTCTGCTTCGCATTGATTTGAAACTAAATCATGTGTTTCGCATGGATTTGAAGCTAAGCCTTCTACTTCACATTGATTTGAAACTAAATCATGTGGTTCGCATGGATTTGAAGCTAAATCATGTGTTTCGCACAGATTTGAAGCTAACTCGTTTATTTCGCCTGCATTTGAAGCTATATCAGTTATATCGCAAGTATTTGAAGCTAAATCATTTGTGTCGCATGGCTTTGAGGATAAGCCTCCTACTTCGCATTGATTTGAAACTAAACCATGTGTTTCGCTTGGATTTGAAGCTAACTCGTTTGTTTCGCCTGCATTTGAAGCTATATCATTTATATCGCAAGTATATGAAGCTAAATCATTTGTGTTGCATGGCTTTGAAGCTAACTCGTTTGTTTCGCCTGCATTGAAGCTATATCACTTCTATCGCAAGTATTTGAAGCTAAATCATTTGTGTCGCATGGCTTTGACGCTAAGTCTCCTACTTCGCATTGATTTAAAGCTAAATCATGTGTTTCGCACAGATTTGAAGCTAACTCGTTTGTTTCGCCTGCATTTGATGCTATATCATTTATATCGCAAGTATATGAAGCTAAATCATTTGTGTTGCATGGCTTTGAAGCTAACTCGTTTGTTTCGCCTGCATTGAAGCTATATCACTTCTATCGCAAGTATTTGAAGCTAAATCATTTGTGTCGCATGGATTTGAAGCTAAGCCTTCTACTTCGCATTGATTTGGAACTAAATCATGTGTTTCGCTGGGATTTGAAGCTAACTCGTTTGTTTCGCATGCATTTGAAGCTATATCAATTGTATCGCAAGTATTTGAAGCTAAATCATTTGTGTCGCCTGGCTTTGAGGATAAGCCTTCTAATTCGCATTAATTTGAAGGTAAATCACGTGCTTCGCTTGGATTTGAAGCTAACTCGTTTGTTTCGCCTGCATTTGAAGCTATATCACTTATATCGCAAGTATTTGATGCTAATCCACGTGTTTCCCATGAATTTGAAACTAAATCATGTGTTTCGCATTGATTTGAAGCTAAATCATGTGTCTCGCTTGGTTTTAAAGCTAACCCGTTTGTTTCGCATGCGGTTGAATCTAAATCATGTTTATCACAAGTATATGAAGCTAAACCATTTGTTTCGCAAGAATATGAAGCTAAACCATGTGTTTCGCTTGGATTTGAAGCTAAATCATGTGTTTCGCATGGATTTGAAACTAACTCGTTTGTTTCGACTGCAGTTGAAGCTAAATCATGTTTATCACAAGTATCTGAAGCTAAACCACTTGTTTCGCAAACATATGAAGCTAAACCATGTGCTTCGCATTGATTTGAAGCTAAATCGTGTGTTCCGCATGGATTTGAAGCTAACTCGTTTGTTTCGCCTGCATTTGTAGCTAGTTCACTTGTATCGCAAGTATTTGAAGAAAAATCATTTGTTTCGCATGGATTTGAAGCTACCTCGTTTGTTTCGCCTGCAGTTGAATCTATATCACTTATATCGCAAGTATTTGAAGCTAAATCATTTGTTCCGCATGGATTTGAGGCTGCGCCTTCTACTTCGCATTGATTTTTAGCTAAATCATGTGTTTCGCATGGATTTGATGCTAACTCGTTTGTTTCGCATGCATTTGAAGCAGTATCACTTATATTCGCAAGTATTTGGAGCTAAGTCATTTGTTTCGCATGGATATGAAGCTAAGCCAACTACTTCGCATTGATTTGAAGCTAAATCATGTGTCTCGCTTGGTTTTAAAGCTAACTCGTTTGTTTCGCATGCGGTTGAAGCTAAATCATGTTTATCACAAGTATATTAAGCTAAATCATTTGTTTCGCAAGAATATGAAGCTAAACCATGTGTTTCGCTTGGATTTGAAGCTAAATCATGTGTTTCCCATGGATTTGAAACTAACTCGTTTGTTTCGCCTGCATTTGAAGCTAAATCATGTTTATCACAAGTATCTGTATCTAAACCATTTGTTTCGCAAGAATATGAAGCTAAACCACGTGTTTCGCATGAATTTGAAGCTAAATCATGTCTTTCGCATAGACTTGAAGCTAACTCGTTTGTTTCGATTGCATTTGAAGCTATATCACTTCTATCGCAGGTATTTGAAGCTAAATCGTTCGTATGGCATCGATTTGAAGCTAAGCCTTCTACTTCGCATTGATTTGAAGCTAAATCATTTGTCTCGCAGGGGTTTTAAAGCAAACTCGTTTGTTTCGCATGCGGTTGAAGCTAAATCATGTTTATCACAAGTATATGAAGCTAAACCATTTGTTTCGCAAGAATATGAAGCTAAACCATGTGTTTCGCTTGGATTTGAAGCTAAATCATGTGTTTCGCATGGATTTGCAGCTAACTCGTTTGTTTGGCCTGCATGTGAAGCTATATCACTTATATCGCAAGTATCTGAAGATAAATCATTTGCTTCGCAAGAATATGATGCTAAACCATGTGTTTCGCATGAATTTGAAGCTAACTCGTTTGTTCCACATGCATTTGAAGCTATATCATTTATATCGCAAGTGTTTGAAGCTAAACCATTTGTTTCGCATGGATTTGAAGCTAAGCCTTCTACTTCGCATTGATTTGAAGCTAAATCCTCTGTTTCGCATGCATTTCTAGCTTAATCATGTGTTTTGCATGGATTTGTAGCCAACTCGTTTGTTTCGTATGCAGTTGAAGCTATATCAATTATATCGCAAGTATTTGAATCTAAGTCATTTGTCTCGCACGGATTTGTAGCTAAACCTTCTGCATCGCATTGATTTGAAACTGTATCAAGTTTATCGCTTGGATTTGAATCTAACTCGTTTGTTTCGCCTGCATTTGAAGCTACATCATATATATCGCAAGTATTTGATGGAAAATCATTTTTGTTGCATTGATGTGAAGCTATACCTTCTACATCTCATTGATTTGAAGCTAAATTTTGTGGATCGCATGGAGTTGAAGCTAAACCTTCTACATCGCATTGATTTGGAATTAAATAATGTGTTTCGCATGGACTTCAAGCTAACTCGTTTGTTCCACATGCAGTTGATGCTATATCACTTATATCGCAAGTATTTGAAGCTAAACCACGTGTTTCCCATGAATTTGAAACTAAATCATGTGTTTCGCATGCATTTGGTACTTAATCATGTGTTCTGATTCGATTTGAAGCTAACTTGTTTGTTTCGCCTGAATTTGTAGCTATTTCAAACATGAGGCAAGTATTTTAAGCTAAATCATACGTTTCGCACGGATTTGAAGCCAAGCCTTCTACTTCGTATTGATTTGAAAATAAATCATGTGTTTCGCTTCGATTTGAAGCTAACTCGTTTGTTTCGCCTTCAGAAGCTTCATCAATTATATCGTAAGTATTTTAAGCTAAATCATTTGTGTCGCATGGATTTTAAGCTACGCTTTCTCCTTCGCATTGATTTGAAGCTAAGTCATGCGTTTCGCATGGATTTGAAGCTAACTCGTTTGTTCCGCATGCAGTTGAAGGTAAATCCTGTATACCACACGTATTTGAAGCTAAACCATTTGTTTCACATTGATTTGATGATAAGCCTTCAACTTCGCATTGATTTGAAGCTAAATCATTTGTTTCCCTTGCATTTGAAGCTAACGCGACTGTTCCGCATGCAGTTTAAGATACATCATGTTTATCACAAGTATCTGCAGCTAAACCATTTGTTTCGCAAGAATATGAAGCTAAACCATGTGTTTCTCATGGATTTGAAGCTAAAACATGTATTTCGCATGGATTTGAGGCTAACTCGTTTGTTTCGCCTGCTTTTGAAGCTTTATCAATTATATCGCAAGCATTTGAAGCTAAATCATTTGTTTCGCATGGATATGAAGCTAAGCCTTCTAGTTCGCATTGATTTGAAGCTAAATCATGTTTTTCGCATGCATTTGAAGCTAACTCGTTTGTTTCGCATGCAGTTGAATGTAAATCATGTATACCACAAGTATTTGAAGCTGCACCATTTGTTTCGCATTGATTTGAAGCTAAGCCTTCAACTTCGCATTGATTTGAAGCTAAATCATTTGTTTCCATTGGATTTGAAGCTAACGCGATTGTTTCGCCTGCGTTTGAAGCTATATGATGTATATCACAAGTATTTGAAGCAAAATCATTTGATTCGCATGGTTTTGAAGCTAAGCCTTCTACTTCGCATAGATTTGAAGCAGAATCATGTGTTTCGCACAGATTTGAAGCTAACTCATTTGTTTCGCATGCATTTGAAGCTATATCAATTATATCGCAAATATAATATCATTTGTGTCGCATGGCTTTGAAGATAAGCCTTCTACTTTGCATTAATTTGAAGGTAAATCATGTGTTTCGCTTGAATTTGAAGGTAACTCGTTTGTTTCGCCTGCATTTGAAGCTATATCATTTGTATCGCAAGTATGTGAACCTAAATCATTTGTTTCGCATGGATTTGAAGCTAAGCCTACTACTTCGCATTGATTTGAAACTAAATCATGTGTTTCGCTTGGATTTGAAGCTAACTCGTTTGTTTCGCCTGCATTTGAAGCTATATCAATTATATCGCAAGTATTTGAAGCTAAATCATTTGTGTCGCATGGATTTGAAGCTAAGCCTTCTACTTCGTATTGATTTGAAATTAAATCATGTGTTTCGCTTGGATTTGAAGCTAACTCGTTTGTCTCGCCTGCATTTGAAGCTTTATCAATTATATCGCAAGTATTTGAAGCTAAATCATTTGTGTCGCATGGTTTTGAAGCTACGCCTTCTACTTCGCATTGATTTGGAGCTAAATCATGCGTTTCGCATGGATTTGAAGCTAACTCGTTTGTTTCGCCTGCATTTTGAGCTATATCACTTATATCGCAAGTATCTGAAGCTGAATCATTTGTTTCTCATGTATTTGAAGCTAAGCCTTCTACTTCGCATTGATTTGAAGCTAAATCATATGATTAGCTTCGGATTTGAATCTAACGCGTTTGTACCGCATGCAGTTGAAGCTAAATCATGTGTATCACAAATGTTTGTAGCTAAATCAATTGTTTCGCATGGATTTGAAACTAAGCGTTCTACTTCGCAATGATTTGAAGCTAAATCATGTGTGTAGCTCAGATTTGAAGCTAACTGGTTTGTTTCGCCTACATTTGAAGATATATTACTTATACTCGCAATTATTTGAAGCTAAATCAGTTGTTTCGCAAGAATATGAAGCTAAACCATGTGTTTCGCATGAATTTGTAGCTAACTCGTTTGTTTCGCATGCTTTTGAAGCTGTATCCATTATATTCGGTAGTATTTGAAGCTAAATCTTTTGATTCGCATGGATTTGAAACTAAGTTTGTACTTCGCATTGATTTGAAGCTAAATCATGTGATTCGCTTGGATTTAAAGGTAAGCCTTCTACTTCGCATTGATTTGAAGCTACATCATGTGTTTCGCATGGATTTGCAGCTAACTCGTTTGTTTGGCCCGCATGTGAAGCTATATCACTTATATCGCAAGTATCTGAAGATAAATCATTTGCTTCGCAAGAATATGATGCTAAACCATGTGTTTCGCATGAATTTGAAGCTAACTCGTTTGTTCCACATGCATTTGAAGCTATATCATTTATGTCGCAAGTATTTGAAGCTAAATCAATTGTTTCGCATGGATTTGAAGCTAAGCCTTCTAGTTCGCATTGATTTGAAACTAAATCATGTGTTTTGCTTGGATTTGAAGCTAACTCGTTCGTTTCGCCTGCATTTGAATCTGTATCAATTATATCGCAAGTATTTGAAGCTAAATCATTTGTGTCGCATGTATTTGAAGCTACGTCTTCTACTTCGCATTGATTTGAAGTTAAATCATGTGTTTCGTATGCATTTGAAGCTAACTCGTTTGTCTCGCATGCAGTTGAAGGTAAATCATATATACCACAAGTATTTGAAGCTAAACCATATGTTTCGCATTGATTTGAAGCTAAGCCTTTACCTTCGCATTGATTTGAAACTGAATCATTGGTTTCCCTTGGATTTGAAGCTAACGCGATTGTTTCGCATGCAGTTGAAGCTAAATCATTTATATCGCAAATATATGAAGCTAAACCATTTGTTTCGCAAGAATATGAAGCTAAACCATGTGTTTCGCATGAATTTGAAGCTAAATCATGTGTTTCGCACAGATTTGAAGCTAACTCGTTTGTTTCGCCCTTATTTGAAGCAATATCATTTATATCGCAAATCTGTGAAGCTAAATCATTTGTTTCGCATGGAGTTGAAGCTAAGCCTTCTACTTCGAATTGATTTGAAACTAGACCATGTGTTTCGCTTGGATTAGAAGCTAACTTGTTTGTTTCGCATGCATTTCAAGGTATATCATTTTTATCGCAAGTATGTGAAGCTAAATCATTTGTTTCGCAAGGATTTGAAGCTAAGTCTTCTACATCGCATTGATTTGCAGCTAAATCATGTGTTTCGCATGGATTTGGAGCTAAACCTTCTATATCGCATTGATTTGAAGTTAGTCATGTTTTTTGCGTGGATTTGCAGCTAACTCGTTTGTTTCGCCTGCATTTGAAGCTATATCATTTATATCGCAAGTATATAAAGCTAAATCATTTGTGTTGCATGGCTTTGAAGCTAAGCCTTCTACTTCGAATTGATTTGAAACTAGACCATGTGTTTCGCTTGGATTAGAAGCTAACTTGTTTGTTTCGCATGCATTTCAAGGTATATCATTTTTATCGCAAGTATGTGAAGCTAAATCATTTGTTTCGCAAGGATTTGAAGCTAAGTCTTCTACATCGCATTGATTTGCAGCTAAATCATGTGTTTCGCATGGATTTGGAGCTAAACCTTCTATATCGCATTGATTTGAAGTTAGTCATGTTTTTTGCGTGGATTTGCAGCTAACTCGTTTGTTTCGCCTGCATTTGAAGCTATATCATTTATATCGCAAGTATATGAAGCTAAATCATTTGTGTTGCATGGCTTTGAAGCTAACTCGTTTGTTTCGCCTGCATTGAAGCTATATCACTTCTATCGCAAGTATTTGAAGCTAAATCATTTGTGTCGCATGGATTTGAAGCTAAGCCTTCTACTTCGCATTGATTTGGAACTAAATCATGTGTTTCGCTGGGATTTGAAGCTAACTCGTTTGTTTCGCATGCATTTGAAGCTATATCAATTGTATCGCAAGTATTTGAAGCTAAATCATTTGTGTCGCATGGCTTTGAGGATAAGCCTTCTACTTCGCATTAATTTGAAGGTAAATCACGTGCTTCGCTTGGATTTGAAGCTAACTCGTTTGTTTCGCCTGCATTTGAAGCTATATCATTTATATCGCAAGTATGTGAAACTAAATCATTTGTTTCGCCTGCATTGAAGCTATATCACTTCTATCGCAAGTATTTGAAGCTAAATCATTTGTGTCGCATGGATTTGAAGCTAAGCCTTCTACTTCGCATTGATTTGGAACTAAATCATGTGTTTCGCTGGGATTTGAAGCTAACTCGTTTGTTTCGCATGCATTTGAAGCTATATCAATTGTATCGCAAGTATTTGAAGCTAAATCATTTGTGTCGCATGGCTTCGAGGATAAGCCTTCTACTTCGCATTAATTTGAAGGTAAATCACGTGCTTCGCTTGGATTTGAAGCTAACTCGTTTGTTTCGCCTGCATTTGAAGCTATATCATTTATATCGCATGTATGTGAAACTAAATCATTTATTTCGCATGGATTTGTAGCTAAGCCTTCTGCTTCGCATTGATTTGAAACTAAATCATGTGTTTCGCATGGATTTGAAGCTAAGCCTTCTACTTCACATTGATTTGAAACTAAATCATGTGGTTCGCATGGATTTGAAGCTAAATCATGTGTTTCGCACAGATTTGAAGCTAACTCGTTTATTTCGCCTGCATTTGAAGCTATATCAGTTATATCGCAAGTATTTGAAGCTAAATCATTTGTGTCGCATGGCTTTGAGGATAAGCCTCCTACTTCGCATTGATTTGAAACTAAACCATGTGTTTCGCTTGGATTTGAAGCTAACTCGTTTGTTTCGCCTGCATTTGAAGCTATATCATTTATATCGCAAGTATATGAAGCTAAATCATTTGTGTTGCATGGCTTTGAAGCTAACTCGTTTGTTTCGCCTGCATTGAAGCTATATCACTTCTATCGCAAGTATTTGAAGCTAAATCATTTGTGTCGCATGGCTTTGACGCTAAGTCTCCTACTTCGCATTGATTTAAAGCTAAATCATGTGTTTCGCACAGATTTGAAGCTAACTCGTTTGTTTCGCCTGCATTTGATGCTATATCATTTATATCGCAAGTATATGAAGCTAAATCATTTGTGTTGCATGGCTTTGAAGCTAACTCGTTTGTTTCGCCTGCATTGAAGCTATATCACTTCTATCGCAAGTATTTGAAGCTAAATCATTTGTGTCGCATGGATTTGAAGCTAAGCCTTCTACTTCGCATTGATTTGGAACTAAATCATGTGTTTCGCTGGGATTTGAAGCTAACTCGTTTGTTTCGCATGCATTTGAAGCTATATCAATTGTATCGCAAGTATTTGAAGCTAAATCATTTGTGTCGCCTGGCTTTGAGGATAAGCCTTCTAATTCGCATTAATTTGAAGGTAAATCACGTGCTTCGCTTGGATTTGAAGCTAACTCGTTTGTTTCGCCTGCATTTGAAGCTATATCATTTATATCGCAAGTATGTGAAACTAAATCATTTGTTTCGCATGGATTTGAAGCTAAGCCTTCTGCTTCGCATTGATTTGAAACTAAATCATGTGTTTCGCATGGAATTGAAGCTAAGCCTTCTACTTCACATTGATTTGAAACTAAGTCATGTGGTTCGCATGGATTTGAAGCTAAATCATGTGTTTCGCACAGATTTGAAGCTAACTCGTTTATTTCGCCTGCATTTGAAGCTATATCAGTTATATCGCAAGTATTTGAAGCTAAATCATTTGTGTCGCATGGCTTTGAGGATAAGCCTCCTACTTCGCATTGATTTGAAACTAAACCATGCGTTTCGCTTGGATTTGAAGCTAACTCGTTTGTTTCGCCTGCATTTGAAGCTATATCATTTATATCGCAAGTATATGAAGCTAAATCATTTGTGTTGCATGGCTTTGAAGTTAACTCGTTTGTTTCGCCTGCATTGAAGCTATATCACTTCTATCGCAAGTATTTCAAGCTAAATCATTTGTGTCGCATGGCTTTGAGGATAGGCCTCCTACTTCGCATTGATTTGAAACTAAACCATTTGTTTCGCTTGGATTTGAAGCTAACTCGTTTGTATCGCCTGCATTTGAAGCTATATCATTTATATCGCAAGTATATGAAGCTAAATCATTTGTGTTGCATGGCTTTGAAGCTAAGCCTTCTACTTCGAATTGATTTGAAACTAGACCATGTGTTTCGCTTGGATTAGAAGCTAACTTGTTTGTTTCGCATGCATTTCAAGGTATATCATTTTTATCGCAAGTATGTGAAGCTAAATCATTTGTTTCGCAAGGATTTGAAGCTAAGTCTTCTACATCGCATTGATTTGCAGCTAAATCATGTGTTTCGCATGGATTTGGAGCTAAACCTTCTATATCGCATTGATTTGAAGTTAGTCATGTTTTTTGCGTGGATTTGCAGCTAACTCGTTTGTTTCACCTGCATTTGAAGCTATATCATTTATATCGCAAGTATATGAAGCTAAATCATTTGTGTTGCATGGCTTTGAAGCTAACTCGTTTGTTTCGCCTGCATTGAAGCTATATCACTTCTATCGCAAGTATTTGAAGCTAAATCATTTGTGTCGCATGGATTTGAAGCTAAGCCTTCTACTTCGCATTGATTTGGAACTAAATCATGTGTTTCGCTGGGATTTGAAGCTAACTCGTTTGTTTCGCATGCATTTGAAGCTATATCAATTGTATCGCAAGTATTTGAAGCTAAATCATTTGTGTCGCATGGCTATGAGGATAAGCCTTCTACTTCGCATTAATTTGAAGGTAAATCACGTGCTTCGCTTGGATTTGAAGCTAACTCGTTTGTTTCGCCTGCATTTGAAGCTATATCATTTATATCGTAAGTATGTGAAACTAAATCATTTATTTCGCATGGATTTGAAGCTAAGCCTTCTGCTTCACATTGATTTGAAACTAAATCATGTGGTTCGCATGGATTTGAAGCTAAATCATGTGTTTCTCACAGATTTGAAGCTAACTCGTTTATTTCGCCTGCATTTGAAGCTATATCAGTTATATCGCAAGTATTTGAAGCTAAATCATTTGTGTCGCATGGCTTTGAGGATAAGCCTCCTACTTCGCATTGATTTGAAACTAAACCATGTGTTTCGCTTGGATTTGAAGCTAACTCGTTTGTTTCGCCTGCATTTGAAGCTATATCATTTATATCGCAAGTATATGAAGCTAAATCATTCGTTTCGCATGGATTTGAAGCTAACTCGTTTGTTTCGCCTGCATTGAAGCTATATCACTTCTATCGCAAGTATTTGAAGCTAAATCATTTGTGTCGCATGGCTTTGAAGCTAAGTCTCCTACTTCGCATTGATTTGAAGCTAAACCATGTGTTTCGCACAGATTTGAAGCTAACTCGTTTGTTTCGCCTGCATTTGATGCTATATCATTTATATCGCAAGTATATGAAGCTAAATCATTTGTGTTGCATGGCTTTGAAGCTAACTCGTTTGTTTCGCCTGCATTTGAAGCTATATCATTTATATCGCAAGTATGTGAAACTAAATCATTTGTTTCGCATGGATTTGAAGCTAAGCCTTCTGCTTCGCATTGATTTGAAACTAAATCATGTGTTTCGCATGGAATTGGAGCTAAGCCTTCTACTTCACATTGATTTGAAACTAAATCATGTGGTTCGCATGGATTTGAAGCTAAATCATGTGTTTCGCACAGATTTGAAGCTAACTCGTTTATTTCGCCTGCATTTGAAGCTATATCAGTTATATCGCAAGTATTTGAAGCTAAATCATTTGTGTCGCATGGCTTTGAGGATAAGCCTCCTACTTCGCATTGATTTGAAACTAAACCATGCGTTTCGCTTGGATTTGAAGCTAACTCGTTTGTTTCGCCTGCATTTGAAGCTATATCATTTATATCGCAAGTATATGAAGCTAAATCATTTGTGTTGCATGGCTTTGAAGCTAACTCGTTTGTTTCGCCTGCATTGAAGCTATATCACTTCTATCGCAAGTATTTGAAGCTAAATCATTTGTGTCGCATGGCTTTGAAGCTAAGCCTCCTACTTCGCATTGATTTGACGCTAAATCATGTGTTTCGCACAGATTTGAAGCTAACTCGTTTGTTTCGCCTGCATTTGAAGCTATATCATTTATATCGCAAGTATATGAAGCTGAATCATTTGTGTTGCATGGCTTTGAAGTTAACTCGTTTGTTTCGCCTGCATTGAAGCTATATCACTTCTATCGCAAGTATTTCAAGCTAAATCATTTGTGTCGCATGGCTTTGAGTATAAGCCTCCTACTTCGCATTGATTTGAAACTAAACCATTTGTTTCGCTTGGATTTGAAGATAACTCGTTTGTATCGCCTGCATTTGAAGCTATATCATTTATATCGCAAGTATATGAAGCTAAATCATTTGTGTTGCATGGCTTTGAAGCTAACTCGTTTGTTTCGCCTGCATTGAAGCTATATCACTTCTATCGCAAGTATTTGAAGCTGAAACATTTGTGTCGCATGGATTTGAAGCTAAGCCTTTACTTCGCATTGATTTGGAACTAAATCATGTGTTTCGCTGGGATTTGAAGCTAACTCGTTTGTTTCGCATGCATTTGAAGCTACATCAATTGTATCGCAAGTATTTGAAGCTAAATCATTTGTGTCGCATGGCTTTGAGGATAAGCCTTCTACTTCGCATTAATTTGAAGGTAAATCACGTGCTTCGCTTGGATTTGAAGCTAACTCGTTTGTTTCGCCTGCATTTGAAGCTATATCATTTATATCGCAAGTATGTGAAACTAAATCATTTGTTTCGCATGGATTTGAAGCTAAGCCTTCTGCTTCGCATTGATTTGAAACTAAATCATGTGTTTCGCATGGATTTGAAGCTAAGCCTTCTACTTCACATTGATTTGAAACTAAATCATCTGTTTTGCTTGGATTTGAATCTAACTCGTTTGTTTCGCCTGCATTTGAAGCTTTATCAATTATATCGCAATTATCTGAAGCTAAATCATTTGTTTCTCATGTATGTGAAGCTAAGCCTTCTACTTCGCATTGATTTGAAACTAAACCATGTATTTCGCTGGGATTTGAAGCTAACTCGTCTGTTTCGCCTGCATTTGAAGCTATATCATTTATATCTCAAGTATATGAAGCTAAACCATTTGTTTCGGAAGAATATGTAGCTAAACCATGTGTTTCGCCTGGATTTGAAGCTAACTCGTTTGTTTCGCCTGCATTTGAAGCTAAATCAATTATATCGCAAGTATTTGAAGCTGAATCATTTGTGTCGCATGGCTTTGAGGATAAGCCTTCTACTTCGCCTTAATTTGAAGGTAAATCATGTGTTTCGCTTGGATTTGAAGCTAAGCCTTCTACTTCGCATTGATTTGTAGCTAAATCATTTGTTTCGCATGCATTTGGAGCTAACTCGATAGTTTCTCCTGCATTTGAAGCTATATCACTTATATCATAAATATCTGAACCTAAAGCATTTGTTTCGCATGGATATGATGCTTACTCGTCTGTTTCGCCTGCTTTTGGTGCTATATCACTTATATCGCAATTATTTGAATCTAAATCATCTGCTTCTCATGTATTTGAAGCTAAGCCTACTACTTCACATGGATTTGAAGCTACAACATGCGTTTCGCATGGATTTGAAGCTAACTCGTTTGTTTCGCATGCAGTTGAAGCTAAATCATGTTTATTACAGGTATCTGAAGCTAAACCATTTGTTTCGCAAGAATATGAAGCTAAACCATGTGTTTCGCATGAATTTGAAGCTAAATCATGTGTTTCGCATATATTTGAAGCTGACTCGTTTGTGTTGCCTGCATTTGGAGCTATATCATTTATATCGCAAGTATTTGAAGCGAAATCATTTGTTTCGCACGGTTTATGAAGCCAAACTTTCTACATCGCGTTTATTTGAAGCTAAATCATGTGTTTCGCTTTGATTTGAAGCTAAATCATGTGTTCCGCATGGATTGGGAGCTAACTCGTTTGTTTCGCATGTATTTGAAGATATATCAATTATATCGCAAGTATTTGAAGCTAAATCATTTGTTTCGCATGGCTTCGAAGATAAGCCTTCTATTTCGCATTAATTTGAAGGTAAATCATGTGTTTCGCTTGAATTTGAAGGTAACTCGTTCGTTTCGCCTGCGTTTGAAGCTATATCACTTCTATCGCAAGTATTTGAAGCTAACTCGTCTGTTTCGCCTGCAATGCAGCTATATCACTTCTATAGCAAGTATTTGAAGCGAAATCATTTGTGACGCATGGATTTGAAGCTATATCATTTATATCGCAAGTACGTGAAGTTAAATCATTTGTTTCGCATGGATTTGAAGCTAAGCCTTCTACTTCGCATTGATTTGAAACTAAATCATGTGTTTCGCTTGGATTTGAAGCTAACTCGTTTGTTTCGCCTGCATTGCAGCTATATCACTTCTATAGCAAGTATTTGAAGCTAAATCATTTGTGTCGCATGGATTTGAAGCTATATCACTTATATCGCAAGTATATGAAGCTAAACCATGTGTTTTGCTTGGATTTGAAGCTAAATCATGTGTTTCGCATGGATTTGGAACTAACTCGTTTCTTTCGCCTGCATTTGAAGCTATATCAATTATATCGCAAGTATTTGAAGCTAAATCAATTTTGTCGCGTGTATTTCAAGCTACGCCTTCTACTTCGCATTGATTTGAAGCTACATCATGCGTTTCGCATGGATTTGAATCTAACTCGTTTATTTCGCATTGATTTGATGCTAAGCCTTCAACTTCGCATTGATTCGAAGCTAAATCGTTTGTTTCCCTTGCATATGAAGCTAACGCGATTGTTTCGCATGCGGTTGAAGCTAAATCATGTTTATCACAAGTATATGAAGCTAAACCATTTGTTTCGCAAGAATATGAAGATAAACCACGTGTTTCGCTTGGATTTGTAGCAAAATCATGTGTTTCGCATGGATTTGAAACTAATTCGTTTGTTTCGCCTGCATTTGAAGCTAAATCATGTTTATCACAAGTATTTGAATCTAAACCATTTGTTTCGCAAGAATATGAAGCTAAACCATGTGTTTCGCTTGGATTTGAAGCTAAATCATGTGTTTCGCATAGATTTGAAGCTAACTCGTTTGTTTCTCCTGCATTTGAAGCTATATCATTTATATCGCAAGTATGTGAAGCTAAATCATTTGTTTCGCATCGATTTGAAGCTAAGCCTTCTACTTCGCATTGATTTGAAACTAAATCATGTGTATCGCTTGGATTTGAAGCTAACTCGTTTGTTTCTCCTTGCATTTGAAGCTATATCATTTATATCGCAAGTATGTGAAGCTAAATCGTGTGTTTCTCATGGATTTGAAGCTAAGCGTTCTACCTCACATTGATTTGAAACTAAATCATGTGTTTCGCATGGATTTGAAGCAGAATCTTCCACATCGCATTGATTTGCAGCTAAATTATGTGTTTCGCATGGATTTGGATCTAGACATTCTATATCGCATTGATTTGAAGTTAGTCATGTTTTTTGCATGGATTTGTAGCTAACACATTTGTATCGCCTGCAGTTGACTCTATATCACTTAATCGCAAGTATTTGAATCTAAATCATTGGTTCCGCATGGATTTGGAGCTAAGCCTTCTACTTCGCATTTATTTGTAGCTAACTCATTTGTTTCGCATGGATTTGGAGCTAACTCGATAGTTTCTCCTGCACTTGAAGCTCCATCCCTTATATCGCAAGTATCTGAACCTAAAGCATTTGTTTCGCATTGATTTGATGCTAACTCGAGTGTTTCGCCTGCTTTTGGTGCTATATCACTTATATCGCAATTATCTGAAGCTAAATCATTTGTTTCTCATGTATTTGTAGCTAAGCCTCCTACTTCGCATTGATTTGGAGCTATAACATTTGTGTCGCATGGATTTGAACCTAACTCGTTTGTTTCGCATGCAGTTGAATCTAAATCATGTTTATCACAAGTATATGAAACTAAACCATTGGTTCCGCATGGATTTGGAGCTATGTCTTCTACTTCGTATTGATTTGTAGCTAAATAATTTGTTTCGCATGGATTTGAAGCTAACTCGTTTGTTTCGCATGCAGTTGAAGCTAAATCATGTTTATCACAAGTATCTGAAACTAAACCATATGTTTCGCAAGAATATGAAGCTAAACCATGTGTTTCAGATGAATTTGAAGCTAAATCATGTGTTTTGCATGGATTTGTAGCTAACTCGATTGTTTCCTCTGCATTTGAAGCTACATCACTTATATCGCAAGTATATGAAGCTAAATCATTTGTGTTGCATGGCTTTGAAGCTAACTCGTTTGTTTCGCCTGCATTGAAGCTATATCACTTCTATCGCAAGTATTTGAAGCTAAATCATTTGTGTCGCATGGATTTGAAGCTAAGCCTTCTACTTCGCATTGATTTGGAACTAAATCATGTGTTTCGCTTGGATTTGAAGCTAACTCGTTTGTTTCACCTGCATTTGAAGCTATATCATTTATATCGCAAGTATGTGAAACTAAATCATTTATTTCGCATGCATTTGAAGCTAAGCCTTCTGCTTCGCATTGATTTGAAACTAAATCATGTGTTTCGCATGGATTTGAAGCTAAGCCTTCTACTTCACATTGATTTGAAACTAAATCATGTGGTTCGCATGGATTTGAAGCTAAATCATGTGTTTCTCACAGATTTGAAGCTAACTCGTTTATTTCGCCTGCATTTGAAGCTATATCAGTTATATCGCAAGTATTTGAAGCTAAATCATTTGTGTCGCATGGCTTTGAGGATAAGCCTCCTACTTCGCATTGATTTGAAACTAAACCATGTGTTTCGCTTGGATTTGAAGCTAACTCGTTTGTTTCGCCTGCATTTGAAGCTATATCATTTATATCGCAAGTATATGAAGCTAAATCATTTGTGTTGCATGGCTTTGAAGCTAACTCGTTTGTTTCGCCTGCATTGAAGCTATATCACTTCTATCGCAAGTATTTGAAGCTAAATCATTTGTGTCGCATGGCTTTGAAGCTAAGTCTCCTACTTCGCATTGATTTGAAGCTAAACCATGTGTTTCGCACAGATTTGAAGCTAACTCGTTTGTTTCGCCTGCATTTGATGCTATATCATTTATATCGCAAGTATATGAAGCTAAATCATTTGTGTTGCATGGCTTTGAAGCTAACTCGTTTGTTTCGCCTGCATTGAAGCTATATCACTTCTATCGCAAGTATTTGAAGCTAAATCATTTGTGTCGCATGGCTTTGAAGCTAAGTCTCCTACTTCGCATTGATTTGAAGCTAAACCATGTGTTTCGCACAGATTTGAAGCTAACTCGTTTGTTTCGCCTGCATTTGATGCTATATCATTTATATCGCAAGTATATGAAGCTAAATCATTTGTGTTGCATGGCTTTGAAGCTAACTCGTTTGTTTCGCCTGCATTGAAGCTATATCACTTCTATCGCAAGTATTTGAAGCTAAATCATTTGTGTCGCATGGATTTGAAGCTAAGCCTTCTACTTCGCATTGATTTGGAACTAAATCATGTGTTTCGCTGGGATTTGAAGCTAACTCGTTTGTATCGCCTGCATTGAAGCTATATCACTTCTATCGCAAGTATTTGAAGCTAAATCATTTGTGTCGCATGGCTTTGAAGCTAAGTCTCCTACTTCGCATTGATTTGAAGCTAAACCATGTGTTTCGCACAGATTTGAAGCTAACTCGTTTGTTTCGCCTGCATTTGATGCTATATCATTTATATCGCAAGTATATGAAGCTAAATCATTTGTGTTGCATGGCTTTGAAGCTAACTCGTTTGTTTCGCCTGCATTGAAGCTATATCACTTCTATCGCAAGTATTTGAAGCTAAATCATTTGTGTCGCATGGATTTGAAGCTAAGCCTTCTACTTCGCATTGATTTGGAACTAAATCATGTGTTTCGCTGGGATTTGAAGCTAACTCGTTTGTTTCGCATGCATTTGAAGCTATATCAATTGTATCGCAAGTATTTGAAGCTAAATCATTTGTGTCGCCTGGCTTTGAGGATAAGCCTTCTAATTCGCATTAATTTGAAGGTAAATCACGTGCTTCGCTTGGATTTGAAGCTAACTCGTTTGTTCCGCCTGCATTTGAAGCTATATCATTTATATCGCAAGTATGTGAAACTAAATCATTTGTTTCGCATGGATTTGAAGCTAAGCCTTCTGCTTCGCATTGATTTGAAACTAAATCATGTGTTTCGCATGGAATTGAAGCTAAGCCTTCTACTTCACATTGATTTGAAACTAAATCATGTGGTTCGCATGGATTTGAAGCTAAATCATGTGTTTCGCACAGATTTGAAGCTAACTCGTTTATTTCGCCTGCATTTGAAGCTATATCAGTTATATCGCAAGTATTTGAAGCTAAATCATTTGTGTCGCATGGCTTTGAGGATAAGCCTCCTACTTCGCATTGATTTGAAACTAAACCATGCGTTTCGCTTGGATTTGAAGCTAACTCGTTTGTTTCGCCTGCATTTGAAGCTATATCATTTATATCGCAAGTATATGAAGCTAAATCATTTGTGTTGCATGGCTTTGAAGCTAACTCGTTTGTTTCGCCTGCATTGAAGCTATATCACTTCTATCGCAAGTATTTGAAGCTAAATCATTTGTGTCGCATGGCTTTGAAGCTAAGCCTCCTACTTCGCATTGATTTGAAGCTAAATCATGTGTTTCGCACAGATTTGAAGCTAACTCGTTTGTTTCGCCTGCATTTGAAGCTATATCATTTATATCGCAAGTATATGAAGCTGAATCATTTGTGTTGCATGGCTTTGAAGTTAACTCGTTTGTTTCGCCTGCATTGAAGCTATATCACTTCTATCGCAAGTATTTCAAGCTAAATCATTTGTGTCGCATGGCTTTGAGTATAAGCCTCCTACTTCGCATTGATTTGAAACTAAACCATTTGTTTCGCTTGGATTTGAAGCTAACTCGTTTGTATCGCCTGCATTTGAAGCTATATCATTTATATCGCAAGTATATGAAGCTAAATCATTTGTGTTGCATGGCTTTGAAGCTAACTCGTTTGTTTCGCCTGCATTGAAGCTATATCACTTCTATCGCAAGTATTTGAAGCTGAATCATTTGTGTCGCATGGATTTGAAGCTAAGCCTTTACTTCGCATTGATTTGGAACTAAATCATGTGTTTCGCTGGGATTTGAAGCTAACTCGTTTGTTTCGCATGCATTTGAAGCTACATCAATTGTATCGCAAGTATTTGAAGCTAAATCATTTGTGTCGCATGGCTTTGAGGATAAGCCTTCTACTTCGCATTAATTTGAAGGTAAATCACGTGCTTCGCTTGGATTTGAAGCTAACTCGTTTGTTTCGCCTGCATTTGAAGCTATATCATTTATATCGCAAGTATGTGAAACTAAATCATTTGTTTCGCATGGATTTGAAGCTAAGCCTTCTGCTTCGCATTGATTTGAAACTAAATCATGTGTTTCGCATGGATTTGAAGCTAAGCCTTCTACTTCACATTGATTTGAAACTAAATCATCTGTTTTGCTTGGATTTGAATCTAACTCGTTTGTTTCGCCTGCATTTGAAGCTTTATCAATTATATCGCAATTATCTGAAGCTAAATCATTTGTTTCTCATGTATGTGAAGCTAAGCCTTCTACTTCGCATTGATTTGAAACTAAACCATGTATTTCGCTGGGATTTGAAGCTAACTCGTCTGTTTCGCCTGCATTTGAAGCTATATCATTTATATCTCAAGTATATGAAGCTAAACCATTTGTTTCGGAAGAATATGTAGCTAAACCATGTGTTTCGCCTGGATTTGAAGCTAACTCGTTTGTTTCGCCTGCATTTGAAGCTAAATCAATTATATCGCAAGTATTTGAAGCTGAATCATTTGTGTCGCATGGCTTTGAGGATAAGCCTTCTACTTCGCCTTAATTTGAAGGTAAATCATGTGTTTCGCTTGGATTTGAAGCTAAGCCTTCTACTTCGCATTGATTTGTAGCTAAATCATTTGTTTCGCATGCATTTGGAGCTAACTCGATAGTTTCTCCTGCATTTGAAGCTATATCACTTATATCATAAATATCTGAACCTAAAGCATTTGTTTCGCATGGATATGATGCTTACTCGTCTGTTTCGCCTGCTTTTGGTGCTATATCACTTATATCGCAATTATTTGAATCTAAATCATCTGCTTCTCATGTATTTGAAGCTAAGCCTACTACTTCACATGGATTTGAAGCTACAACATGCGTTTCGCATGGATTTGAAGCTAACTCGTTTGTTTCGCATGCAGTTGAAGCTAAATCATGTTTATTACAGGTATCTGAAGCTAAACCATTTGTTTCGCAAGAATATGAAGCTAAACCATGTGTTTCGCATGAATTTGAAGCTAAATCATGTGTTTCGCCTATATTTGAAGCTGACTCGTTTGTGTTGCCTGCATTTGGAGCTATATCATTTATATCGCAAGTATTTGAAGCGAAATCATTTGTTTCGCACGGTTTATGAAGCCAAACTTTCTACATCGCGTTTATTTGAAGCTAAATCATGTGTTTCGCTTTGATTTGAAGCTAAATCATGTGTTCCGCATGGATTGGGAGCTAACTCGTTTGTTTCGCATGTATTTGAAGATATATCAATTATATCGCAAGTATTTGAAGCTAAATCATTTGTTTCGCATGGCTTCGAAGATAAGCCTTCTATTTCGCATTAATTTGAAGGTAAATCATGTGTTTCGCTTGAATTTGAAGGTAACTCGTTCGTTTCGCCTGCGTTTGAAGCTATACCACTTCTATCGCAAGTATTTGAAGCTAACTCGTCTGTTTCGCCTGCAATGCAGCTATATCACTTCTATAGCAAGTATTTGAAGCGAAATCATTTGTGACGCATGGATTTGAAGCTATATCATTTATATCGCAAGTACGTGAAGTTAAATCATTTGTTTCGCATGGATTTGAAGCTAAGCCTTCTACTTCGCATTGATTTGAAACTAAATCATGTGTTTCGCTTGGATTTGAAGCTAACTCGTTTGTTTCGCCTGCATTGCAGCTATATCACTTCTATAGCAAGTATTTGAAGCTAAATCATTTGTGTCGCATGGATTTGAAGCTATATCACTTATATCGCAAGTATATGAAGCTAAACCATGTGTTTTGCTTGGATTTGAAGCTAAATCATGTGTTTCGCATGGATTTGGAACTAACTCGTTTCTTTCGCCTGCATTTGAAGCTATATCAATTATATCGCAAGTATTTGAAGCTAAATCAATTTTGTCGCGTGTATTTCAAGCTACGCCTTCTACTTCGCATTGATTTGAAGCTACATCATGCGTTTCGCATGGATTTGAATCTAACTCGTTTATTTCGCATTGATTTGATGCTAAGCCTTCAACTTCGCATTGATTCGAAGCTAAATCGTTTGTTTCCCTTGCATATGAAGCTAACGCGATTGTTTCGCATGCGGTTGAAGCTAAATCATGTTTATCACAAGTATATGAAGCTAAACCATTTGTTTCGCAAGAATATGAAGATAAACCACGTGTTTCGCTTGGATTTGTAGCAAAATCATGTGTTTCGCATGGATTTGAAACTAATTCGTTTGTTTCGCCTGCATTTGAAGCTAAATCATGTTTATCACAAGTATTTGAATCTAAACCATTTGTTTCGCAAGAATATGAAGCTAAACCATGTGTTTCGCTTGGATTTGAAGCTAAATCATGTGTTTCGCATAGATTTGAAGCTAACTCGTTTGTTTCTCCTGCATTTGAAGCTATATCATTTATATCGCAAGTATGTGAAGCTAAATCATTTGTTTCGCATCGATTTGAAGCTAAGCCTTCTACTTCGCATTGATTTGAAACTAAATCATGTGTATCGCTTGGATTTGAAGCTAACTCGTTTGTTTCTCCTTGCATTTGAAGCTATATCATTTATATCGCAAGTATGTGAAGCTAAATCGTGTGTTTCTCATGGATTTGAAGCTAAGCGTTCTACCTCACATTGATTTGAAACTAAATCATGTGTTTCGCATGGATTTGAAGCAGAATCTTCCACATCGCATTGATTTGCAGCTAAATTATGTGTTTCGCATGGATTTGGATCTAGACATTCTATATCGCATTGATTTGAAGTTAGTCATGTTTTTTGCATGGATTTGTAGCTAACACATTTGTATCGCCTGCAGTTGACTCTATATCACTTAATCGCAAGTATTTGAATCTAAATCATTGGTTCCGCATGGATTTGGAGCTAAGCCTTCTACTTCGCATTTATTTGTAGCTAACTCATTTGTTTCGCATGGATTTGGATCTAACTCGATAGTTTCTCCTGCACTTGAAGCTCCATCCCTTATATCGCAAGTATCTGAACCTAAAGCATTTGTTTCGCATTGATTTGATGCTAACTCGAGTGTTTCGCCTGCTTTTGGTGCTATATCACTTATATCGCAATTATCTGAAGCTAAATCATTTGTTTCTCATGTATTTGTAGCTAAGCCTCCTACTTCGCATTGATTTGGAGCTATAACATTTGTGTCGCATGGATTTGAAGCTAACTCGTTTGTTTCGCATGCAGTTGAATCTAAATCATGTTTATCACAAGTATATGAAACTAAACCATTGGTTCCGCATGGATTTGGAGCTATGTCTTCTACTTCGTATTGATTTGTAGCTAAATAATTTGTTTCGCATGGATTTGAAGCTAACCCGTTTGTTTCGCATGCAGTTGAAGCTAAATCATGTTTATCACAAGTATCTGAAACTAAACCATATGTTTCGCAAGAATATGAAGCTAAACCATGTGTTTCAGATGAATTTGAAGCTAAATCATGTGTTTTGCATGGATTTGTAGCTAACTCGATTGTTTCCTCTGCATTTGAAGCTACATCACTTATATCGCAAGTATATGAAGCTAAATCATTTGTGTTGCATGGCTTTGAAGCTAACTCGTTTGTTTCGCCTGCATTGAAGCTATATCACTTCTATCGCAAGTATTTGAAGCTAAATCATTTGTGTCGCATGGATTTGAAGCTAAGCCTTCTACTTCGCATTGATTTGGAACTAAATCATGTGTTTCGCTTGGATTTGAAGCTAACTCGTTTGTTTCACCTGCATTTGAAGCTATATCATTTATATCGCAAGTATGTGAAACTAAATCATTTATTTCGCATGGATTTGAAGCTAAGCCTTCTGCTTCGCATTGATTTGAAACTAAATCATGTGTTTCGCATGGATTTGAAGCTAAGCCTTCTACTTCACATTGATTTGAAACTAAATCATGTGGTTCGCATGGATTTGAAGCTAAATCATGTGTTTCTCACAGATTTGAAGCTAACTCGTTTATTTCGCCTGCATTTGTAGCTATATCAGTTATATCGCAAGTATTTGAAGCTAAATCATTTGTGTCGCATGGCTTTGAGGATAAGCCTCCTACTTCGCATTGATTTGAAACTAAACCATGTGTTTCGCTTGGATTTGAAGCTAACTCGTTTGTTTCGCCTGCATTTGAAGTTATATCATTTATATCGCAAGTATATGAAGCTAAATCATTTGTGTTGCATGGCTTTGAAGCTAACTCGTTTGTTTCGCCTGCATTGAAGCTATATCACTTCTATCGCAAGTATTTGAAGCTAAATCATTTGTGTCGCATGGCTTTGAAGCTAAGTCTCCTACTTCGCATTGATTTGAAGCTAAACCATGTGTTTCGCACAGATTTGAAGCTAATTCGTTTGTTTCGCCTGCATTTGATGCTATATCATTTATATCGCAAGTATATGAAGCTAAATCATTTGTGTTGCATGGCTTTGAAGCTAACTCGTTTGTTTCGCCTGCATTGAAGCTATATCACTTCTATCGCAAGTATTTGAAGCTAAATCATTTGTGTCGCATGGATTTGAAGCTAAGCCTTCTACTTCGCATTGATTTGGAACTAAATCATGTGTTTCGCTGGGATTTGAAGCTAACTCGTTTGTATCGCCTGCATTTGAAGCTATATCATTTATATCGCAAGTATATGAAGCTAAATCATTTGTGTAGCATGGCTTTGAAGCTAACTCGTTTGATTCGCCTGCATTGAAGCTATATCACTTCTATCGCAAGTATTTGAAGCTAAATCATTTGTGTCGCATGGATTTGAAGCTAAGCCTTCTACTTCGCATTGATTTGCAGCAAAATCATGTGTTTCGCATGGATTTGGAGCTAGACCTTTTATATCGCATTGATTTGATGTTAGTCAAGTTTTTTGCATGGATTTGTAGCTAACTCGTTTGTTTCGCCTGCAGTTGACTCTATATCACTTATATCGCATGTATTTGAATCTAAATCATTGGTTCCGCATGAATTTGAAGCTAAGCCTTCTACTTCGCATTGGTTTGTAGCTAAATCATTTGTTTCGCATGCATTTGGAGCTAACTCGATAGTTTCTCCTGCATTTGAAGCTATATCACTTATATCATAAATATCTGAACCTAAAGCATTTGTTTCGCATGGATATGATGCTTACTCGTCTGTTTCGCCTGCTTTTGGTGCTATATCACTTATATCGCAATTATTTGAATCTAAATCATCTGCTTCTCATGTATTTGAAGCTAAGCCTACTACTTCACATGGATTTGAAGCTACAACATGCGTTTCGCATGGATTTGAAGCTAACTCGTTTGTTTCGCATGCAGTTGAAGCTAAATCATGTTTATTACAGGTATCTGAAGCTAAACCATTTGTTTCGCAAGAATATGAAGCTAAACCATGTGTTTCGCATGAATTTGAAGCTAAATCATGTGTTTCGCATATATTTGAAGCTGACTCGTTTGTGTTGCCTGCATTTGGAGCTATATCATTTATATCGCAAGTATTTGACGCGAAATCATTTGTTTCGCACGGTTTATGAAGCCAAACTTTCTACATCCCGTTTATTTGAAGGTAACTCGTTCGTTTCGCCTGCGTTTGAAGCTATATCACTTCTATCGGAAGTATTTGAAGCTAACTCGTTTGTTTCGCCTGCATTGCAGCTATATCACTTCTATAGCAAGTATTTGAAGCTAAATCATTTCTGACGCATGGATTTGAAGCTATATCATTTATATCGCAAGTATGTGAAGTTAAATCATTTGTTTCGCATGGATTTGAAGCTAAGCCTTCTACTTCGCATTGATTTGAAACTAAAGCATTTGTTTCGCATGGATTTGATGCTAACTCGTCTGTTTCGCCTGCTTTTGGTGCTATATCACTTATATCGCAATTATCTGACGCTAAATCATTTGTTTCTCATGTATTTGTAGCTATGCCTTCTACTTCGCATTGATTTGGAGCTACAACATTTGTTTCGCATGGATTTGAAGCTAACACGTTTGTTTCGCATGCAGTTGAATCTAAATCATGTTTATCACAAGTGTCTGAAACTAAACCATATGTTTCGCAAGAATATGAAGCTAAACCATGTGTTTCCCATGAATTTGAAGCTAAATCATGTGTTTTGCATGGATTTGTAGCTAACTCGATTGTTTCCTCTGCATTTGAAGCAACATCACTTATATCGCAAGTATCTGATGCTAAATCATTTGTTTCGCATGGATTTGAAGCAGAATCTTCCACATCGCATTGATTTGCAGCAAAATCATGTGTTTCGCATGGATTTGGAGCTAGACCTTTTATATCGCATTGATTTGATGTTAGTCATGTTTTTTGCATGTATTTGTAGCTAACTCGTTTGTTTCGCCTGCAGTTGACACTATATCAATTATATCGCAAGTATTTGAATCTAAATCATTGGTTCCGCATTGATTTGAAGCTAAGCCTTCTACTTCGCATTGATTTGAAACTAAATCATGTGTTTCGCATGGATTTGAAGCTAAGCCTTCTACTTCACATTGATTTGAAACTAAATCATGTGGTTCGCATGGATTTGAAGCTAAATCATGTGTTTCGCACAGATTTGAAGCTAACTCGTTTATTTCGCCTGCATTTGAAGCTATATCAGTTATATCGCAAGTATTTGAAGCTAAATCATTTGTGTCGCATGGCTTTGAGGATAAGCCTCCTACTTCGCATTGATTTGTAACTAAACCATGTGTTCCGCTTGGATTTGAAGCTAACTCGTTTGTTTGGCATGCATTTGAAGCTATATCAATTGTATCGCAAGTATTTGAAGCTAAACCATTTGTGTCGCATGGCTTTGAAGCTAAGCCTCCTACTTCGCATTGATATGAAGCTAAATCATGTGTTTCGCACAGATTTGAAGCTAACTCGTTTGTTTCGCCTGCATTTGATGCTATATCAATTATATCGCAAGTATTTGAAGCTAAATCATTTGTGTCGCATGGCTTTGAGAATAAGCCTTCTACTTCGCATTAATTTGAAGGAAAATCATGTGTTTCGCTTGGATTTGAAGCTAACTCGTTTGTTTCGCATGCATTTGAAGCTATATCAATTGTATCGCAAGTATTTGAAGCTAAATCATTTGTGTCGCATGGCTTTGAGGATAAGCCTCCTACTTGGCATTGATTTGAAACTAAACCATGTGTTTCGCTTGGATTTGAAGCTAACTCGTTTGTTTCGCCTGCATTTGAAGCTATATCATTTATATCGCAAGTATATGAAGCTAAATCATTTGTGTTGCATGGCTTTGAAGCTAACTCGATTGTTTCGCCTGCATTGAAGCTATATCACTTCTATCGCAAGTATTTGAAGCTAAATCATTTGTGTCGCATGGATTTGAAGCTAAGCCTTCTACTTCGCATTGATTTGAAACTAAATCATCTGTTTTGCTTGGATTTGAATCTAACTCGTTTGTTTCGCTTGCATTTGAAGCTAAATCAATTATATCGCAAGTATTTGAAGCTCAATCATTTGTGTCGCATGGCTTTGAGGATAAGCCTTTAACTTCGCATTAATTTGAATGTAAATCATGTGTTTCGCTTGGATTTGAAGCTAAGCCTTCTACTTCGCATTGATTTGGAACTAAATCATGTGTTTCGCTTGGATTTGAAGCTAACTCGTTTGTTTCGCATGCATTTGAAGCTATATCAGTTATATCGCAAGTATTTGAAGCTAAATCATTTGTGTCGCATGGCTTTGAGGATAAGCCTCCTACTTCGCATTGATTTGAAGCTAAATCATGTGTTTCGCACAGATTTGAAGCTAACTCGTTTGTTTCGCCTGCATTTGTTGCTATATCAATTATATCGCAAGTATTTGAAGCTAAATCATTTGTGTCGCATGGCTTTGAGAATAAGCCTTCTACTTCGCATTAATTTGAAGGAAAATCATGTGTTTCGCTTGGATTTGAAGCTAAACCTTCTACTTCGCATTGATTTGAAACTAAATCATGTGTTTTGCTTGGATTTGAAGCTAACTCGTTTGATTCGCATGCATTTGAAGCTGTATCAATTGTATCGCAAGTATTTGAAGCTAAATCATTTGTGTCGCATGGCTTTGAGGATAAGCCTCCTACTTCTCATTGATTTGAAACTAAACCATGTGTTTCGCTTGGATTTGAAGCTAACTCGTTTGTTTCGCCTGCATTTGGAGCTATATCATTTATATCGCAAGTATATGAAGCTAAATCATTTGTGTTGCATGGCTTTGAATTTAATTCGTTTGTTTCGCCTGCATTGAAGCTATATCACTTCTATCGCAAGTATTTGAAGCTAAATCATTTGTGTCGCATGGCTTTGAGGATAAGCCTCCTACTTCGCATTGATTTGAAACTAAACCATGTGTTTCGCTTGGATTTGAAGCTAACTCGTTTGTATCGCCTGCATTTGAAGCTATATCATTTATATCGCAAGTATATGAAGCTAAATCATTTGTGTAGCATGGCTTTGAAGCTAACTCGTTTGTTTCGCCTGCATTGAAGCTATATCACTTGTATCGCAAGTATTTGAAGCTAAATCATTTGTGTCGCATGGATTTGAAGCTAAGCCTTCTACTTCGCATTGATTTGGAACTAAATCATGTGTTTCGCTGGGATTTGAAGCTAACTCGTTTGTTTCGCATGCATATGAAGCTATATCAATTGTATCGCAAGTAATTGAAGCTAAATCATTTGTGTCGCATGTCTTTGAAGATAAACCTTCTACTTTGCATTAATTTGAAGGTAAATCAGGTGTTTAGCTTGGATTTGAAGGCAACTCGTTTGTTTCGCCTGCATTTGAAGCTAAATCATGTTTATCACAATTATCTGAATCTAAACCATTTGTTTCGCAAGAATATGAAGCTAAACCATGTGTTTCGCATGAATTTGAAGCTAAATCATGTATTTCGCACAGATTTGAAGCTAACTCGTTTGTTTCGCCTGCATTTGAAGCTATATCAATTATATCGCATGTATTTGAAGCTAAATCGTTTGTGTCGCATGGCTTTGAGGACAAGCCTTCCACTTTGCATTAATTTGAAGGTAAATCATGTGTTTCGCTTGGATTTGAAGCTAAGCCTTCTACTTCAAATTGATTTGGAACTAAATCATGTGTTTCGCTTGGATTTGAAGCTAACTCGTTTGTTTCGCCTGCATTTGAAGCTATATCAGTTATATCGCAAGTATTTGAAGCTAAATCATTTGGGTCGCATGGCTTTGAGGATAAGCCTCCTACTTCGCATTGATTTGAAACTAAACCATGTGTTTCGCTTGGATTTGAAGCTAACTCGTTTGTTTCGCCTGCATTTGAAGCTATATCATTTATATCGCAAGTATATGAAGCTAAATCATTTGCGTTGCATGGCTTTGAAACTAACTCCTTTGTTTCGCCTGCATTGAAGCTATATCACTTCTATCGCAAGTATTTGAAGCTAAATCATTTGTGTCGCATGGATTTGAAGCTAAACCTTCTACTTCGCATTGATTTGGTACTAAATCATGTGTTTCGCTTGGATTTGAAGCTAACTCGTTTGTTTCGCATGCATTTGAAGCTATATCAATTGTATCGCAAGTATTTGAAGGTAAATCATTTGTGTCGCATTGCTTTGAGGATAAGCCTTCTACTTTGCATTAATTTGAAGGTAAATCACGTGCTTCGCATGGATTTGAAGCTAACTCGTTTGTTTCGCCTGCATTTGAAGCTATATCATTTATATCGCAAGTATGTGAAACTAAATCATTTGTTTCGCATGGATTTGAAGCTAAGCCTTCTGCTTCGCATTGATTTGAAACTAAATCATGTGTTTCGCATGGATTTGAAGATAAGCCTTCTACTTCACATTGATTTGAAACTAAATCATGTGGTTCGCATGGATTTGAAGCTAAATCATGTGTTTCGCACAGATTTGAAGCTAACTCGTTTATTTCGCCTGCATTTGAAGCTATATCAGTTATATCGCAAGTATTTGAAGCTAAATCATTTGTGTCGCATGGCTTTGAGGATAAGCGTCCTACTTCGCATTGATTTGAAACTAAACCATGTGTTTCGCTTGGATTTGAAGCTAACTCGTTTGTTTCGCATGCATTTGAAGCTATATCATTTATATCGCAAGTATATGAAGCTAAATCATTTGTGTTGCATGGCTTTGAAGCTAACTCGTTTCTTTCGCCTGCATTGAAGCTATATCACTTCTATCGCAAGTATTTGAAGCTAAAACATTTGTGTCGCATGGATTTGAAGCTAAGCTTTCTACTTCGCATTGATTTGGAACTAAATCATGTGTTTCGCTTGGATTTGAAGCTAACTCGTTTGTTTCGCATGCATTTGAAGCTATATCATTTATATCGCAAATATATGAAGCTAAACCATTTGTTTCGCAAGAATATGAATCTAAACCATTTGTTTCGCATGAATTTGAAGCTAAATCATGTGTTTCGCACAGATTTGAAGCTAACTCGTTTGTTTCGCCCTTATTTGAAGCAATATCATTTATATCGCAAGTCTGTGAAGCTAAATCATTTGTTTCGCATGGAGTTGAAGCTAAGGCTTCTACTTCGCATTGATTTTACACAAAATCATGTGTTTCGCTTGGATTTGAAGCTAACTCGTTTGTTTCGCCTGCATTTGAAGCTATATCATTTATATCGCAAGTATATGAAGCTAAATCATTTGTGTTGCATGGCTTTGAATTTAACTCGTTTGTTTCGCCTGCATTGAAGCTATATCACTTCTATCGCAAGTATTTGAAGCTAAATCATTTGTGTCGCATGGCTTTGAGGATAAGCCTCCTACTTCGCATTGATTTGAAACTAAACCATGTGTTTCGCGTGGATTTGAAGCTAACTCGTTTGTATCGCCTGCATTTGAAGCTATATCATTTATATCGCAAGTATATGAAGCTAAATCATTTGTGTTGCATGGCTTTGAAGCTAACTCGTTTGTTTCGCCTGCATTGAAGCTATATCACTTCTATCGCAAGTATTTGAAGCTAAATCATTTTTGTCGCATGGATTTGAAGCTAAGCCTTCTACTTCGCATTGATTTGGTACTAAATCATGTGTTTCGCTGGGATTTGAAGCTAACTCGTTTGTTTCGCATGCATATGAAGCTATATCAATTGTATCGCAAGTATTTGAAGCTAAATCATTTGTGTCGCATGGCTTTGAGGATAAGCCTTCTACTTCGCATTAATTTGAAGGTAAATCACGTGCTTCGCTTGGATTTGAAGCTAACTCGTTTGTTTCGCCTGCATTTCAAGCTATATCATTTATATCGCAAGTATGTGAAACTAAATCATTTGTTTCGCATGGATTTGAAGCTAAGCCTTCTGCTTCGCATTGATTTGAAACTAAATCATGTGATTCGCATGGATTTGAAGCTAAGCCTTCTACTTCACATTGATTTGAAACTAAATCATTTGGTTCGCATGTATTTGAAGCTAAATCATGTGTTTCGCACAGATTTGAAGCTAACTCGTTTATTTCGCCTGCATTTGAAGCTATATCAGTTATATCGCAAGTATTTGAAGCTAAATCATTTGGGTCGCATGGCTTTGAGGATAAGCCTCCTACTTCGCATTGATTTGAAACTAAACCATGTGTTTCGCTTGGATTTGAAGCTAACTCGTTTGTTTCGCCTGCATTTGAAGCTATATCATTTATATCGCAAGTATATGAAGCTAAATCATTTGTGTTGCATGGCTTTGAAACTAACTCCTTTGTTTCGCCTGCATTGAAGCTATATCACTTCTATCGCAAGTATTTGAAGCTAAATCATTTGTGTCGCATGGATTTGAAGCTAAACCTTCTACTTCGCATTGATTTGGTACTAAATCATGTGTTTCGCTTGGATTTGAAGCTAACTCGTTTGTTTCGCATGCATTTGAAGCTATATCAATTGTATCGCAAGTATTTGAAGCTAAATCATTTGTGTCGCATTGCTTTGAGGATAAGCCTTCTACTTTGCATTAATTTGAAGGTAAATCACGTGCTTCGCATGGATTTGAAGCTAACTCGTTTGTTTCGCCTGCATTTGAAGCTATATCATTTATATCGCAAGTATGTGAAACTAAATCATTTGTTTCGCATGGATTTGAAGCTAAGCCTTCTGCTTCGCATTGATTTGAAACTAAATCATGTGTTTCGCATGGATTTGAAGATAAGCCTTCTACTTCACATTGATTTGAAACTAAATCATGTGGTTCGCATGGATTTGAAGCTAAATCATGTGTTTCGCACAGATTTGAAGCTAACTCGTTTATTTCGCCTGCATTTGAAGCTATATCAGTTATATCGCAAGTATTTGAAGCTAAATCATTTGTGTCGCATGGCTTTGAGGATAAGCGTCCTACTTCGCATTGATTTGAAACTAAACCATGTGTTTCGCTTGGATTTGAAGCTAACTCGTTTGTTTCGCATGCATTTGAAGCTATATCATTTATATCGCAAGTATATGAAGCTAAATCATTTGTGTTGCATGGCTTTGAAGCTAACTCGTTTCTTTCGCCTGCATTGAAGCTATATCACTTCTATCGCAAGTATTTGAAGCTAAAACATTTGTGTCGCATGGATTTGAAGCTAAGCTTTCTACTTCGCATTGATTTGGAACTAAATCATGTATTTCGCTTGGATTGAAGCTAACTCGTTTGTTTCGCATGCATTTGAAGCTATATCATTTATATCGCAAATATATGAAGCTAAACCATTTGTTTCGCAAGAATATGAATCTAAACCATTTGTTTCGCATGAATTTGAAGCTAAATCATGTGTTTCGCACAGATTTGAAGCTAACTCGTTTGTTTCGCCCTTATTTGAAGCAATATCATTTATATCGCAAGTCTGTGAAGCTAAATCATTTGTTTCGCATGGAGTTGAAGCTAAGGCTTCTACTTCGCATTGATTTTACACAAAATCATGTGTTTCGCTTGGATTTGAAGCTAACTTGTTTGTTTCGCCTGCATTTGAAGCTATATCATTTATATCGCAAGTATATGAAGCTAAACCATTTGTTTCGGAAGAATATGAAGCTAAACCATGTGTTTCGCCTGGATTTGAAGCTAACTCGTTTATTTCGCCTGCATTTGAAGCTATATCAATTATATCGCAAGTATTTGAATCTGAATCATTTGTGTCGCATGGCTTTGAGGATAAGCCTTCTACTTCGCATTAATTTGAAGGTAAATCCTGTGTTTCGCTTGGATTTGAAGCTAACTCGTTTGTTTCGCCTGCATTTGAAGCTATATCATTTATATCGCAAGTATGTGAAACTAAATCATTTGTTTCGCATGGATATGAAGCTATGCCTACTACTTCGCATTGATTTGTAACTAAAACATGTGTTTCGCATGGATTTGAAGGTAAATCATGTGTTTCGCGTGGATTTGAAACTAATTCGTTTGTTTCGCCTGCATTTGAAGCTAAATCATGTTTATCACAAGTATCTGAATCTAAACCTTTTTTTTCGCAAGAATATGAAGCTAAACCATGTGTTTCGCATGAATTTGAAGCTAAATCATGTGTTTCGCCTGCATTTGAAGCTAAATCATGTTTATCACAAGTATCTGAATCTAAACCTTTTTTTTCGCAAGAATATGAAGCTAAACCATGTGTTTCGCATGAATTTGATGCTAAATCATGTGTTTCGCACAGATTTGAAGCTAACTCGTTTGTTTCGCCTGCATTTGAAGCTATATCAATTATATCGCAAGTATTTGAAGCTAAATCATTTGTGTCCCATGGCATTGAAGATAAGCCTTCTAATTTGCATTGATTTGAAGCTATATCATGTGTTTCGCACAGATTTGAAGCTAACTCGTTTGATTCGCATGCATTTGATGCTATAACAATTATATCGCAAGTATTTGAAGCTAAATCATTTGTGTCGCATGGCTTTGAGAATAAGCCTTCTACTTCGCATTAATTTGAAGGAAAATCATGTGTTTCGCTTGGATTTGAAGCTAAACCTTCTACTTCGCATTGATTTGGTACTAAATCATGTGTTTCGCTTGGATTTGAAGCTAACTCGTTTGTTTCGCATGCATTTGAAGCTATATCAATTGTATCGCAAGTATTTGAAGCTAAATCATTTGTGTCGCATTGCTTTGAGGATAAGCCTTCTACTTCGCATTAATTTGAAGGTAAATCACGTGCTTCGCTTGGATTTGAAGCTAACTCGTTTGTTTCGCCTGCATTTGAAGCTATATCACTTCTATCCCAGGTATTTGAAGCTAAATCATTCGTTTGGCATCGATTTGAAGCTAAGCCTTCTACTTCGCATTGATATGAGGCTAAATCGTGTGTTTCTCTTGGATTTTAAACTAACTCGTTTGTTTCGCATGCAGTTGAAGCTAAATCATGTTTATCACAAGTATCTGAAGCTGAACCACTTGTTTCGCAAGCATATGAAGCTAAACCATGTGCTTCGCATTGATTTGAAGCCAAATCATGTGTTCCGCATGGATTTGAAGCTAACTCGTTTGTTTTGCCTACATTTGAAGGTATATCGTTTATATCGCAAGTATTTGAAGCTAAATCATTTGTTTCGTTTGACTTTTAAGCTAAATCATGTGTTTCGCATGGAACTGAATCTACCTGGTTTGTTTCGCTGCATTTGGAGCTATATCATTTACGTCGCAAGTATTTGAAGCTAAATCATTTGTTTCGCATGGATTTGAAGTTAAGCCATCTACTTCGCATTGATTTGAACCTAAATCATGTGTTTCGCTTGGATTTGAAGCTAACACGTTTGTTTCGCCTGCATTTGAAGCTATATCAATTATATAACAAGTACTTGAAGCTAAATCATTTGTGTCGCATGACTTTGAAGATAAACCTTCTACTTTGCATTAATTTGAAGGTAAATCATGTGTTTCGTATGGATTTGAAGCTAACTCGTTTGTTTCGCCTGCATTTGATGCTATATCATTTAATCGCAAGTATGTGAAGCTAAATAATCTGTTTCGCATGAATCTTAAGCTAAGTCATGTGTTTCGCATGGAATTGAAGCTACCTGGTTTGTTTCGCCTGCATTTGAAGCTGTATCACTTATATTCGCAAGTATTTGAAGCTAAGTCATTTTTTTCGCATGGATATGAAGCTAAACCATCTACTTCGCATTGATTTGAAGCTAAATCACGTGTCTCGCTTGGTTTTAATGCTAACTCGTTTGTTTCGCATGCGGTTGAAGTTAAATCATGTTTATCACAAGTATATGAAGCTAAACCGTTTGTTTCGCAAGAATATGAAGCTAAACCTTGTGTTTCGCTTGGATTTGAAGCTAAATCATGTAATTCGCATGGATTTGAAGCTAACTCGTTTGTTTCGCCTGCATTTGAAGCTAAATCATGTTTATCACAAGTATCTGAAGCTAAACCACTTGTTTCGCAAGCATATGAAGCTAAACCACGTGTTTAGCATCAATTTGAAGCTAAATCATGTGTTTCGCATAGACTTGAAGCTAACTCGTTTGTTTCGCATGCAGTTGAAGCTAAATCATGTTTATCACAAGTATCTAAAGCTAAACCACTTGTTTCGCAAGTATATGAAGCTAAACCATGTGCTTCGCATTTATTTGAAGATAAATCTTGTGTTCCGCATGGATCTGAAGCTAACTCGTTTGTTTGCCCGCATTTGATGTTATATCATTTATAACGCAAGTATTTGAAGCCTAAATCATTTGTTTCGCAAGTATTTGAAGAAATATCATTTGTTTCGCATGGATTTGAAGCTACCTCATTTGTTTCGCCTGCAGTTGAATCTATATCACTTATATCGCAAATATTTGAAGCTAAATCATTTGTTCCGCATGGATTTGAAGCTACGCCTTCTACTTTGCATTGAGTTTTAGCTAAATCATGTGTTTCGCATGGATTTGATGCTAACTCGTTTGTTTCGCATGAATTTGAAGCTGTATCACTTATATTCGCAAGTATTTGAAGCTAAGTCATTTGTTTCGCATGGCTATGAAGCTAAGCCATCTACTTCGCATTGATTTGAAGCTAAATCACGTGTCTCGCTTGGTTTTAATGCTAACTCGTTTGTTTCGCAGGCGGTTGAAGCTAAATCATGTTTATCACAAGTATATGAAGCTAAACCATTTGTTTCGCAAGAATATGAAGCTAAACCATGTGTTTCGCTTGGATTTGAAGCTAAATCATGTGTTTCGCATGGATTTGAAGCTGACACGTTTGTTTCGCCTGCATTTGAAGCTATATCATTTAATCGCAAGTATGTGAAGCTAAATAATCTGTTTCGCATGAATCTTAAGCTAAATCATGTGTTTCGCATGGAATTGAAGCTACCTGGTTTGTTTCGCCTGCATTTGAAGCAAGATCACTTGTATCGCAAGGATTTGAAGAAAAATCATTTGTTTCGAATGGATTTGAAGCTACCTCGTTTGTTTCGCATGCATTTGAAGCTGTATCACTTATATTCGCAAGTATTTGAAGCTAAGTCATTTGTTTCGCATGGATATGAATCTAAGCCATCTACTTCGCATTGATTTGAAGCTAAATCACGTGTCTCGCTTGGTTTTAATTCTAACTCGTTTGTTTCGCATGCGGTTGAAGCTAAATCATGTTTATCACAAGTATATGAAGCTAAACCATTTGTTTCGCAAGTATATGAAGCCAAACCATGTGTTTCGCATTGATTTGAAGCTAAATCTTGTGTTCCGCATGGATCTGAAGCTAACTCGTTTGTTTTGCCTGCATTTGATGTTATATCATTTATATCGCAAGTATTTGAAGCTAAATCATTTGTTTCGCAAGAAATTTAAGCTAAATCATGTGTTTCGCATGGATTTGAAATTAACTCGTTTGTTTCGCCTGCATTTGAAGCTAAATCATGTTTATCACAAGTATCTGAATCTAAACCATTTGTTTCGCAAGAATATCAAGCTAAACCATGTGTTTCGCATTGATTTGAAGATAAATCTTGTGTTCCGCATGGATCTGAAGCTAACTCGTTTGTTTTGCCTGCATTTGATGTTATATCATTTATAAAGCAAGTATTTGAAGCTAAATCATTTGTTTCGCAAGTATTTGAAGAAATATCATTTGTTTCGCATGGATTTGAAGCTGTATCACTTATATTCGCAAGTATTTGAAGCTAAGTCATTTTTTTCGCATGGATATGAAGCTAAGCCATCTCCATCGCATTGATTTGAAGCTAAATCATGTGTTTCCCTTGGTTTTAAAGCTAACTCGTTTGTTTCGCATGCGGTTGAAGCTAAATCATGTTTATCACAAGTATATGAAGCTAAACCATGTGTTTCGCTTGGATTTGAAGCTAAATCATGTGTTTCGCATGGATCTGAAACTAACTCGTTTGTTTCGCCTGCATTTGAAGCTAAATCTTGTTTATCACAAGTATCTGAATCTAAACCATTTGTTTCGCAATAATATGAAGCTAAACCATGTGTTTCGCATGAATTTGAAGCTAACTCGTTCGTTTCGCCTGCAATTGAAGCTATATCCCTTATATCGCAAGTATCTGAAGCTATATCATTTGTTCCGCATGGATTTGAAGCTAAGGCTTCTACTTCGCATTGATTTGAAGCTAAATCATTTGTTTCGCATGGATTTGTAGCCAAAGCTTCTACGTCGCATTGATTTGCAGCTAAATCGTGTGCTTCGCATGGATTTGAAGCTAACACATTTGTTTCGCCTGCATTCGATGTTATATCACTTATATCGCAAGCATCAGTAGTTAAATCATTTGTTTCGCATGGATTTGAAGCTAAGCCTTCTACTTCGCATTGATTTGAAGCAAAATCATGTGTTTCGCTTGGATTTGAAGCTAACTCGTTTGTTTCGTCTGCATTGTAAGCTATATCACTTGTATCGCTAGTGTCTGAAGCTATATCATTTGTGTCGCATGGATTTGAAGCTAAACCTTTTACATCGCATTGAATTGAATCTAAAGCTTGTGTATCGCATGGATTTGAAGCTAACTCGTTTGTTTCGTCTGCATTTGTATCTATATCACATATAACGCATATATTTGAAGCTAAATGATTTGTTTCGCATGGATTTTGAATCTAAACCTTCTCCATCGCATGGATTTGTAGCTAACTTGTTTGTTTCGCATGCATTTGAAGCTGTATCACATATATTCGCAAGTATTTGAAGCTAAGTCATTTGATTCGCACGGATATGAAGCTAAGCCTTCTACTTCGCATTGATTTGAAGATGAATCATATGTATCGCATGGATTTTAAAGCTAACTCGTTTGATTCCTCTACATTTGAAGCTATATCACTTATATCGCAATATTCTGATGCTAAATCATTTGTTTCGCATGGATTTGAAGCTGAACCTTCTACGTCGCATTGATTTGTAGCTAAATCATGCGTTTCGCATGGAATTGAAGCTAACTGGTTCGTTTCGCCTGCATTTAAAGCTATATCACTTGTACCGCAAGTATTTGAAGAAAAATCAATTCTTTCGCATGGCTTTGAAGCTCAGACATCTAGTTCGCATTGATTTGAAGCTATATCATTTATATCGCAAGTATTTGAAGCTAAATCATTTGTCTGGCATGGATTTGAAGCTAAACCTTCCACATCGCATTGATTTGAAGCTAAAGCTTGTGTATCGTATGGATTTGAATCTAACTTGTTTGTTTCGTCTGCATTCGTATCTATATCACTCATATCGCAAGTATTTGAACCTAAATGATTTGTTTCGCATGGATTTGAAGCTAAACCTTCTACATCGCTTTGATTTGAAGCTAAATCATGTGTTTCGATTGGATTTGAAGCTAACTCGTTTGTTTCGTCTGCATTTGAAGCTATTTCACTTATATCGCAAATACCCGAAGCTAAATCATGTGTATCGCATGGATTGTGAAGCTAACTCGTTTGATTCCTGCGCATTTGATGATATATCATTTACATAGCAAGTATCTGATGCTCAATCATTTCTTTCGCATGAATTTGAAGCTAAATCATGTGTTTTGCATGGATTTGAAGCTAAGCCATCTATTTCACATTGATTTGAAGATAAATCATGTGTTTCACTTGGATTTGAAGCTATCTCGCTTGTTTCGCCTGCATTTGAAGCTATATCACTTATATCGCAAGTATTTGAACCTGAATCATTTGTTTCATATGGATTTGAAGCTAAGACTTCTACTTCGCATTGATTTGAAGCTACAACATGTGTTTCGCATGGATTTGAAAGTAACTCGTTTCTTTCGCATGCAGTTGAAGCTAAATCATGTCTGTCACAAGTATCTGAATCTAAACCATTTGTTTCGGATGGATTTGAAGCTAAGGCTCCTAGTTCGCATTGATTAGAAGCTAAATCATGTGATCCGCATGGATTTAAAGCTGACTCGTTTGTTTCGCATGCAGTTGTAGCTAAATCATGTATATCACAGGAATTTGAAGCTAAACGATTTGTTTCGGATGCATTTGAAGCTAAGCCTTCTACTTCACGTTGATTTGAAGCTTAATCATTTGTTTCGCACGAATAAAAGCTAATCCATGTGTTTCGCATGAGTTTTAAGCTACATCATGCGTTTCGTATGGAATTGAATCTAACTGGTTTGTTTCGCCTGCATTTGAAGCTATATCACTTGTATCGCAAATAATTGAAGAAAAATCACTTATTTCGCACGTATTTGAAGCTAACTTGTTTGTTTCAACTGCATTTGAATCTATATCACTTATATCGCAAGTAGCTGAAGCTAAATCATTCGTGTCGCATGGATTTGCAGCTAATCCTGCTTGATCGCATTGATTTGTATCTAAATCATCTGGTTCGCTTGGGTTGGAAGCTGAACCATCTACATCGCATTGATGTGAAGCTAAATCACTTGTTTCGCATGGATTTGGAGCTAACTCGTTTGTTTCTCCTGCCTTTAAAGCTATATCACTTATATCGCAAGTATTTGAAGAAAAATCGTTTGTTTCGCATGGATTTGAAGCTAAGACTTCTACTTCGCATTGATTTGAAGCTATATCATGTGTATAGCATGGATTTTGTAGCTAAACCCTCTACATTGCATTGATTTGAAGCTTTATCATGTGTTTTGCTTGGATTTGAAGCTAACTCGTTTGTATCGCCTGCATTTGAAGCTATATCACTTATATCCAAAGTGTTTGCAGCTAAATTATTTGTTTCGCATGGATTTGAAGCTAAACCATGTGTTTCGCATGAGTTTGGAGCTAAATCATGTGTTTCGTATGGATTTGAAGCTATTTCGTTTCATTCGTCTGTATATGAAGCTATATCACTTATATCGCAAGTAATTGAAGCTAAACCATTTGTTTCGTATTGATTTGAAGCTAAGCCTTCAACTTCGCATGGGTTTGATGCTTAACCACGTGTTTCCCATGAATTTGAACCTAAATCATGTGTTTCGCATGCATTTGAAGCTTAATCATGTGTTCTGAATGGATTTGAAGCTAACTCGATTGTTTCGCATGCAGTTGAAGCTAAATCATGTTTATCACAAATATCAGAAGCTGAACCACTTGTTTCGCAAGAATATGAAGCTAAACCATGTGTTTCTCATGGATTTGTAGCTAAGTCATGTGTTTCGAATCGATTTGAAGCTAAACCATCTACATGGCATTGATTTGAAGCTAAATCAAGTGTTTCGGTTGGTTTGAAGCTAACTCGTTTGTTTCGCATGCAGTTGAAGCTAAATCATGTGTTTCGCATGGATTTGATGCTAACTCGTTTGTTTCTCCTGCATTTGAAGCTATATCACTTATATCGCAAGTATCTGTATCTAAATCATTTGTTCCGCATGGATTTGAAGCTTAGCCTTCTACTTCGCGTTGATTTGAAGATAAATCATGTGTTTCGCATGGATTTGAAGCTAACTCGTTTGTTTCGCCTGCATTTGAAGCTATATCATGCATATCACAAGTATTTGAGTCTAAATCTTTGATTCGCATGGATTTGAAGTTAAGGTTTCTACTTCGCAGTGATTTACAGCTAAATCATGTGTTTCGCTCGGATTTGAAAATAAGCCTTCTACTTGGCATTGATTTGAAGCTAAATTTTATGTTTTGCATGGATTTGAGGCTAACTCGTTTCTTTCGTCTCCATTTGAAGAAATATCACTTATATTCGTAAGTATTTGAAGCCAAATCAGTTGTGTCGCATGGATATGAAGCTAAGCTTTCTACTTCGCATTGATTTGAAACTAAATCATGAGTTTCGCATGAATTTGAAACTAAATCATGCGTTTCCATGAATTTCAAGCTATCGCGTTTGTTTCGCCTGCATTTGAAGCTATTTCATTTATATCTCAAGTATTTGAAGGTAACTCATATATTAAGCATGGATTTCAAGCTAAGCTTTCAACTTCGCATTGATTTGAAACTAAATCATGTGTTTCCCATGGATTTGAAGCTAACTCGTTTGTTTCGCATGCAGTTAAAGCTAAATCATGTTTATCACAAGTATCTGAAGCTAAGCCATTTGTATCGCAAGAATATGAAGCTAAACCACGTGTTTCTCATGGATTTAATGCTAAATCATGTCTTTCGCATGGAATTGAAGCTAACTCGTTTGTTACGCATGCAGTTGAATCTAAATAACGTATATCACATGTATTTGTAGCTAAACCATTTGTTTCGCATGGATTCGAAGCTAAGCCTTCTACTTCGCATTGATTTGAAACTAAATCATGTGTTTCGCATGAATTTGAAACTAAATCATGCGTTTCCATGAATTTCAAGCCATCGCGTTTGTTTCGCCTGCATTTGTAGCAATTTCATTTATATCGCAAGTATTTGAAGGTAACTCATATATTAAGCATGGATTTGAAGCTAAGCTTTCAACTTCGCATTGATTTGAAACTAAATCATGTGTTTCCCATGGATTTGAAGCTAACTCGTTTGTTTCGCATGCAGTTAAAGCTAAATCATATTTATCACAAGAATCTGAAGCTAAACCATTTGTATCGCAAGAATATGAAGCTAAACCACGTGTTTCTCATGGATTTAATGCTAAATCATGTCTTTCGCATGGATTTGAAGCTAACTCGATTGTTTCGCCTGCATTTGAAGCTATATCATTTATATCGCAAGTATCTGAATCTAAATCATTGGTTTCGCATGGATTTGAAGCTAAACCTTCTACATCGCATTGATTTGCTGCTAATTCATGTCTTTCGCATGGATTTGAAGCTAACTCGTTTGTTACGCATGCAGTTGAATCTAAATAACGTGTATCACAAGTATTTGTAGCTAAACCATTTGTTTCGCATGGATTTGATTCTAAGCCGTGTACTTCGAATTGATTTGAAGCTAAATGATGTGTTTCGCATGAAATTGAAGCTAACTGGTTTGTTTCGCCTGCATTTGAATCTAAATCATGCATATCACAAGTATTTGAGACTAAATCATTTGTTTCGCATGGATTTGAAGCTAAGCTTTCTACTTCGCATTGATTTGAAGCTAAATCATGTGTTTCGCTTGCATTTGAAGCTAACTCGTTTGTTTTGTCTGCACATGAAGCCATATCACATATATCGCCAGTATCTGAAGCTAAATCATTAGTTTCTCATGGATTTGAAGCCAAGCCTTCTACTTCGTATTGATTTGAAGATATATCATGTGTATCACAAGTATTTCAAGCTAAATCATATGTTTCGCGCGGATTTGTAGCTAAACCTTCTACATCACATTGATTTGATGCGAAATTATGTGTTTCGCTTGGATTTGAAGCCAATTCGTTTGTTTCGCATGCATTTGAAGCTACATCATGTGTTTCGCATGGATTTGAAGCTTAACGATTTGATTCGCATGGATTTGACGCTAAGCCTTCTACTTCGCATTGATATGAAGCTACGTCATGTGTTTCGATTGGATTTGAATCTAAGCCTTCGACTTCGCAATTGATTTGAAGCTAAATCATGTGTTTCGCATGGATTTGTAGATAACTCATTTGTTTCGCCTGCATTTGAAGCCATTTCATTTATATCGCTAGCATTTGAAGCTAGTTCATTTGTGTCGCATCGATTTAAAGCAAACTCGTTTGTTTCGCCTGCAGTTGAAGCTATTTCATTTATACCGCAAGTATTTGAAGGTAAATCATTTGTTTCGCTTGGATTTGAAGCTAACTCGTTCGTTTCACCTGCATTTGATGCTATATCACTTCTATCGCAAGTATTTGAAGCTAAACAATTTGATTCGCATGGATTTTGAAGCTAAGCCTTCTACATCGCACTGATTCGAAGCTAAATCATTTGTTTACCATGGGTTTGGATATAACTCGTGTGTTTCGCCTGCATTTGAAACCATATCACTTCTATTGGCAAGTATTTGAAGCTAAATCATTCGTTCTGCATGGATTTGAAGCTAAGTCTTCTACTTCGCATTGATTTGAAGCTAAATCATGTGTTTCACATGGAGTTGATGCTCACTCGTTTGTTCCTCATGCAGTTGAAGCTAAATGATGTATATCACTAATATTTGAAGCTAAACCGTTCGGTCGCATGGATTTGAAGCTAAGGCTTCTACTTCGCATTGATTTGAAGCTAAATATTCTCTTTCGTTTGGATTAGAAGCTAACTCGTTTGATTCGTCTGCTATAAGCTATATCACTTATATCCCAAGTGTTTGAAGGTAAATCATTTGTTTCGCATGGATTTGAAGCTACGCCTTCTACTTCGAATTGATTTGAAGCTAAATCATGTGTATCGCTTGGATTTGAAGCTAACTCGTTTTTTTCGCCTGCATTTGAAGCTATATCACTTATATCGCAAGTATTTGAACCTAAATCAATTTTTTCATATGGATTTGAAACTAAGCCTTCTACTTCGCATTGATTTGAAACTAAATCATGTGTATTCGCATTTATTTTGAAGCTAACTCGTTTGTTCCGACTGCATTTGAAGCTACATCATTTATATTGCAAGTATTAGAAGCTAAATCATTTGTGTCGCATGGATTTGAAGCTTAACCTTCTACATCGCATTGATATGAAGCCAAATCTTGCGTTTCGCTTGGATTTGAAGCTAAACCTTCTACATCGCATTGATTTGAAGCTAAATAATGTATGTCGCTTGGATTTGAAGCTAACTCGTTTGTTTCGTCTGCATTTGAAGCTACATCACTTATATTCGCAAGTATTTGAATGCAAATCAGTTGTTTCGCATGGATTTGTAGCTAAGCCTTCTACTTCGCATTGAGTTGAAGCTAAATCATGTGTTTCGCATGGATTTGTAGCAAACTCGTTTGTTTCGCATGCATTTCAAGCAAAATAATGTATATCACAAGTATTTGAAATTAACCCTTTGATTCGCATGGATTTGAAGCTAAGCATTCTACATCGCATTGATTTGAAGCTATATCACGTGTCTCGCTTGGATTTGAAGCAAACTCGTTTGTTTAGCCTGCATTTGATGCCATATCACTTATAACGCAATTATCTGAAGCTAAATTATTTGTTCCGCATGGATTTGAAGCTAAGCCGTCTACATCGCATTGATATGATGCTTATTCATGTGTTTTGCATGGATTTGAAGCTAACTCGTTTGTTTCCCCAGCATTTGAAGCTGTATCACTTATATCCCAAGTATCTGAAGCTAAATTATTTGTTCCGCATGGATTTGAAGCTAAGCCGTCTACATCGCATTGATTTGAAGCTAAATCATGTGTGTCTCTTGGAGTTGAAGCTATCTCGTTTGTTTCACCTGCATTTGAAGATATATCACTTATATCGCAAGTATTTGAAGCTAAATCATTTGTTTTGCACGGATTTGAAGCTAAACCTTCCACTTCGCATTTATTTGAAGCGAAATCATGCGTTTCGCATGGATTTGATGCTAACTCGTTTGTTTCACCTGCATTTGACGCTATATCACTTATATACAAGTGTTTGAGGCCAAATCATTTGTTTCGCATGGATTGGAAGCTAAACCTTCTACATTGCAATGATCTGAAGCTTAATCATGTGTTTTGCATGGATTTGAAGCTAACTCGTTTGTTTCGTCTGCATTTGAATCTATATCACTTATATCGCAAGTATCTGTAGCTAAATCATTTGTTTTGCATGGATTTGAAGCCAAACCTACTTCGCATTGATTAGAAGATAAATCATGTGTTCCGCTTGGATTTTAAGCTAACTCGTTTGTTTCACCTGCATTTGAAGCTATATCATGTATATCACAAGTATTTCAAGCTAAATCATATGATTCGCATGTATTTGAAGCTAAGCTCTCTTCTTCGCATTGATTTGCAACTAATCCATGTGTTTCGCATGAATTTGAACCTAAATCTTGTCTTCGGCATGCATTTGAAGCTTAATCATGTGTTTTGGATGGATTTGAAGCTAACTGCTTTGTTTCGCCTGCATTTGAAGCTGCATCACTTATATCGCAAGTATTTCAATCGATATCATTTGGTTATCACGGATTTGAAACCAAACCACGTGATTCGCATGAATTTGAAGCTAAATCATGTGTTTCGTATGGAATTGAATCTATCTGGTTTGTTTCGCCTACACTTGATGCTATATCTCTTGTATCGCAAGTATTTGAAGCTAAATCATTTTCTTCGCTCGGATTTGAAGATAAACCTTCTACATCGCTTTGATTTGAAGCTAAATCATGTGATCCGCGTGGATTTGAAGCTAACTCGTTTGATTCGCCAGCATTTGAACCTATATCCTTTTATCGCAAGTATTTGAAGCTAAATCATTAGTGTCGCATGGATTTGAAGCTAAACCATCTACATAGTATTGATTTGATGTTAAATCATGTATTACGCTTGGATTTGAAGCTAACTCGTTTGTTTCGTCTGCATTTGAAGCTATGTGACTGATATCGCAAGTATCTGAGGCTAAATCACTTGTGTCGCATGGATTTGATGCTGAACCCTCTACATCGCATTGATTTGCAGCTAAATCATGTGTTTCGCATGGATTTGAAGCTATACCATCTATATCGCATTGATTTGAAGCTTTATCATGTGTTTTGCATGGATTTCAACCTAAATCAAGTGTATCGCATGGATTTGGAGATAACTTGTTTGTTTCGCCTGCATTTGAATCTATATCATGCATATCACAAGTATTTGAGACTAAACCATTTGATTCGCATGGATTTGAACCTAAGCCTTCTACTTTGCATTGAATTGAAGCTAACTCGTGTGGATTGCTTGGATTTGAAGCCAACACGTTTGTTTCGCATGGAGTTGAAACTAAATCATGTATATCACAAGTATTTGAAGCTAAACCTTTTGTTCCGCATGGATTTGAAGCTAAGCCTTCTACTTCGCATTGATTTGGTGCTAAATCATGTGCTTCGCATGGATTTGAAGCTAACTCGTTTATTTCTCCTGCATTTGAAGCTATATAACTTATATCGCAGGTATCTGAACCTAAATCATTTGTGTCGCATGTATTTGAAGTTGAATCTTCTACATCGCATTGATTTGAAGCTAAATCATGTGTTTCGCTTGGATATGAAGCAAACTCGTTTGTTTCGTCTGCACTTGAAGCTATATCACTTGTATCGCAAGTATTTGAAGAAAAATCACTTGTTTCGCATGGATTTGAAGCTAAGACATCTAGTTCGCATTGATTTGGAACTAAAACATGTGTTCCGAATGGATTTGAAGCTAACACGTTTGTTTTGCCTGTATTTGAAGTTATGTAATTTATAACGCAAGTATTTGAAGCTAAATCATTTGTTTCGCATGAATTTTAAGCTAAGACATCTAGTTCGCATTGATTTGAAGAAAAATCATGAATTTCGCATGGATTCGAAGTTAACTCGTTTGTATCGCCTGCATTTGGAGCTATATTTGAAGCAAGTGTTTTGAAGCTAAATCATTTGTGTCGCATGGATTTGAAGCTAAACCTTCTACATAGCATTGATTTGCAACTAAATCATGTGCTTCGCATGGATTGGAAGATAACTCGTTTGTTTCACCTGCATTTGAAGCTATATCACCTATATTCCAAGTGTTTGAAGCTCAATCATTTGGTCCACGTGGATTTGAAGCTAAACCTTATACATCGCATTGATTTGAAGCTAAATCTTGTGTGCTGCATGGGTTTGAAGCTAAACCTTCTACATAGCATTGATTTACAGCTAAATCATGTGTTTCGCATGGATGTGAAGCTATCTCGTTTGTTTCGCCTGCATTTGAAGCTATATCACTTCTATCGCAAGTATGTGAAGCTAAATCATTTGTTTCGCATGGATTTGAAGCTAAGCCTTCTACTTCGCATTGATTTGACGCTAAATCATGTGTTTCGCACAGATTTGAAGCTAACTCGTTTGTTTCGCCTGCATTTGATGCTATATCAATTATATTGCAAGTTTTTGAAGCTAAATCATTTGTGTTGCATGGCTTTGAAGATAAGCCTTCCACTTTGCATTAATTTGAAGGTAAATCATGTGTTTCGCTTGGATTTGAAGCTAAGCCTTCTACTTCGCATTAATTTGAAGGTAAGTCATGTGTTTCGCTTGGATTTGAAGCTATGTCTACTACTTCGCATTGATTTGAAACTAAATCATGTGTTTCCCATGGATTTGAAGCTAAATCATGTGTTTCGCATGGATGTGAAACTAACTCGATGTTTCGCCTGCATTTGAAGCTAAATCATGTTTATCACAAGTACCTGAATCTAAACCATTTGTTTCGCAAGAATATGAAGCTAAACCATGTGTTTCGCATGAATTTGAAGCTAAGTCATGTGTTTCGCACAGATTTGAAGCTAACTCGTTTGTTTCGCCTGCATTTGAAGCTATATCAATTATATCGCAATTATTTGAAGCTAAATCATTTGTGTCGCATGGATATGAAGCTATGCCTACTACTTCGCATTGATTTGTAACTAAATCATGTGTTTCGCATGGATTTGAAGGTAAATCATGTGTTTCGCATGGATTTGAAACTAACTCGTTTGTTTCGCCTGCATTTGAATCTAAATCATGTTTATCACAATTATCTGAATCTAAACCATTTGTTTCGCAAGAATATGAAGCTAAACCATGTGTTTCGCATGAATTTGAAGCTAAATCATGTATTTCGCACAGGTTTGAAGCAAACTCGTTTGTTTCGCCTGCATTTGAAGCAATATCAATTATATCGCAAGTATTTGAAGCTAAATCATTTGTGTCGCTTGGCTTTGAAGATAAGCCTTCTACTTTGCATTAATTTGAAGGTAAATCATGTGTTTCGCTTGGATTTGAGGGTAACTCGTTTGTTTCGCCTGCATTTGAAGCTATATCATTTATATCGCAAGTATTTGAAACTAAATCATTTGTTTCCCATGGATATGAAGCTATGCCTACTACTTCGCATTGATTTGTAACTAAATCATGTGTTTCGCATGGATTTGAAGGTAAATCATGTGTTTCGCATGGATTTGAAGGTAAATCATGTGATTCGCAGGGATTTGAAACTAACTCGTTTGTTTCGCCTGCATTTGAAGCTAAATCATGTTTATCACAAGTATCTGTATCTAAACCATTTGTTTTGCAAGAATATGAAGCTAAACCATGTGTTTCGCATGAATTTGAAGCTAAATCATGTGTCTCGCACAGATTTGAAGCTAACTTGTTTGTTTCGCCGGCATTTGAAGCTATATCAATTATATTGCAAGTATTTGAAGCCAAATCATTTGCGTCGCATGGCTTTGAAGATGAGCCTTCTGCTATGCATTAATTTGAAGGTAAATCATGTGTTTCGCTTGGATTTGAAGGTAACTCGTTTGTTTTGCCTGCATTTGAAGCTATATCAATTATATCGCAAGTATTTGAAGCTAAATCATTTGTGTTGCATGGCTTTGAAGCTAAGCGTTCTACTTCGCATTGATTTGAAACTAAACATGTGTATCGCTTGGATTTGAAGCTAACTTGTTTGCTTCGCCTGCATTTGAAGCTAAATCAATCATACCGCAAGTATTTGAAGCAGAATCATATGTGTCGCATGGCTTTGAGGATAAGCCTTCTAATTCGCATTAATTTGAAGGTAAATCATGTGTTTCGCTTGGATTTGAAGCTAACTCGTTTGTTTCGCCTGCATTTGATGCTGTATCAATTATATCGCAAGTATTTGAAGCTAAATCATGTGTTTCGCTTGGATTTGAAGCTAACTCGTTTGTTTCGCCTGCATTTGATGCTATATCAATTATATTGCAAGTATTTGAAGCTAAATCATTTGTGTTGCATGGCTTTGAAGATAAGCCTTCCACTTTGCATTAATGTGAAGGTAAATCATGTGTTTCGCTTGGATTTGAAGCTAAGCCTTCTACTTCGCATTGATTTGGAACTAAATCATGTGTTTCGCTTGGATTTGTAGCTAAGTTGTTTGTTTTGCATGCATTTGAAGCTAAATCAATCATATAGCAAGTATTTGAAGCAGAATAATTTGTGTCGCATGGCTTTGAGGATAAGCCTTCTACTTCGCATTAATTTGAATGTAAGTCATGTGTTTCGCTTGGATTTGAAGCTATGTCTACTACTTCGCATTGATTTGAAACTAAATCATGTGTTTCGCATGAATTTGAAGTTAAGTCATGTGTTTCGCTTGGATTTGAAGCTAACTCGTTTGTTTCGCCTGCATTTGAAGCTATATCAATTATATCGCAAGTATTTGAAGCTAAATCATTTGTGTCGCATGGCTTTGAAGATAAGCCTTCTACTTTGCATTAATTTGAAGGTAAATCATGTGTTTCGCTTGGATTTGAAGGTAACTCGTTTGTTTCGCCTGCATTTGAAGCTATATCAATTATATCGCAAGTATTTGAATCTGAATCATTTGTGTCGCATGGCTTTGAGGATAAGCCTTCTACTTCGCATTAATTTGAAGGTAAATCATGTGTTTCGCTTGATTTGAAGCTAACTCGTTTGTTTCGCCTGCATTTGAAGCTATATCAATTATATCGCAAGTATTTGAATCTGAATCATTTGTGTCGCATGGCTTTGAGGATAAGCCTTCTACATCGCATTGATTTGAAGCTAAATCATTTGTTTCGCTTTGATTTGAAGCTAAACCATGTGTCTCGCATGAATTTGAAACTAAATCATTTGTGTCGCATGGCTTTGAAGGTAAGCCTTCCTCTTTGCATTAATTTGATGGTAAATCATGTGTTTCGCTTGGATTTGAAGGTAACTCGTTTGTTTCGCCTGCATTTGAAGCTATATCATTTATATCGCAGGTATGTGAAGCTAAATCATTTGTTTCGCATGGATTTGAAGCTAAGCCTTCTGCTTCTCATTGATTTGAAACTAAACCATGTGTTTCGCTTGGATTTTGAAGCTAACTCGTTTGTTTCGCCTGCATTTGAAGCTATATCATTTATATCGCAAGTATTTGAATCTGAATCATTTGTGTCGCATGGCTTTGAGGATAAGCCTTCTACTTCGCATTAATTTGAAGGTAAATCATGTGTTTCGATTGGATTTGAAGCTAACTCGATGTTTCGCCTGCATTTGAAGCTAAATCATGTTTATCACAAGAACCTGAATCTAAACCATTTGTTTCGCAAGAATATGATCTAAACCATGTGTTTCGCATGAATTTGAAGGTAAGTCATGTGTTTCGCTTGGATTTGAAGCTATGTCTACTACTTCGCATTGATTTGAAACTACATCATGTGTTTCGCTGGATTTGAAGCTAACTCGTTTGTTTCGCCTGCATTTGAAGCTATATCATTTATATCGCAAGTATTTGAATCTGAATCATTTGTGTCGCATGGCTTGGAGGATAAGCCTTCTACTTCGCATTAATTTGAAGGTAAATCATGTGTTTCGCTTGGATTTGAAGCTAACTCGTTTGTTTCGCCTGCATTGAAGCTATATCACTTCTATCGCAAGTATTTGAAACTAAATCATTTGTGTCGCTTGGCTTTGAAGCTAAGCCGTCTACTTCGCATTGATATGACGCTAAATCATGTGTTTCGCACAGATTTGAAGCTAACTCGTTTGTTTCGCCTGCATTGAAGCTATATCACTTCTATCGCAAGTATTTGAAACTAAATCATTTGTGTCGCATGGCTTTGAAGCTAAGCCTTCTACTTCGCATTGATTTGACGCTAAATCATGTGTTTTGCACAGATTTGAAGCTAACTCGTTTGTTTCGCCTGCATTTGATGCTATATCAATTATATTGCAAGTATTTGAAGCTAAATCATTTGTGTTGCATTGGCTTTGAAGATAAGCCTTCCACTTTGCATTAATTTGAAGGTAAATCATGTGTTTCGCTTGGATTTGAAGCTAAGCCTTCTACTTCGCATTGATTTGGAACTAAATCATGTGTTTCGCTTGGATTTGTAGCTAAGTTGTTTGTTTCGCATGCATTTGAAGCTAAATCAATCATATAGCAAGTATTTGAAGCAGAATCATTTGTGTCGCATGGCTTTGAGGATAAGCCTTCTACTTCGCATTAATTTGAAGGTAAGTCATGTGTTTCGCTTGGATTTGAAGCTATGTCTACTACTTCGCATTGATTTGAAACTACATCATGTGTTTCGCATGGATTTGAAGCTAAATCATGTGTTTCGCATGGATGTGAAACTAACTCGATGTTTCGCCTGCATTTGAAGCTAAATCATGTTTATCACAAGAACCTGAATCTAAACCATTTGTTTCGCAAGAATATGAAGCTAAACCATGTGTTTCGCTTGGATTTGAAACTAACTCGTTTGTTTCGCCTGCATTTGAAGCTATATCAATTATATCGCAAGTATTTGAATCTGAATCATTTGTGTCGCATGGCTTTGAGGATAAGCCTTCTACATCGCATTGATTTGAAGCTAAATCATTTGTTTCGCTTTGATTTGAAGCTAAACAATGTGTCTCGCATGAATTTGAAACTAAATCATTTGTGTCGCATGGCTTTGAAGCTAAGCCTTCTACTTCGCATTGATTTGACGCTAAATCATGTGTCTCGCACAGATTTGAAGCTAACTTGTTTGTTTCGCCTGCATTTGATGCTATATCAATTATATTGCAAGTATTTGAAGCTAAATCATTTGTGTTGCATGGCTTTGAAGATAAGCCTTCCACTTTGCATTAATGTGAAGGTAAATCATGTGTTTCGCTTGGATTTGAAGCTAAGCCTTCTACTTCGCATTGATTTGGAACTAAATCATGTTCGCAAGTATTTGAATCTGAATCATTTGTGTCGCATGGCTTTGAGGATAATCCTTCTACTTCGCATTAATTTGAAGGTAAATCATGTGTTTCGCTTGGATTTGAAGCTAACTCGTTTGTTTCGCCTGCATTTGAAGCTATATCAATTATATCGCAAGAATTTGAATCTGAATCATTTGTGTCGCATGGCTTTGAGGATAAGCCTTCTACATCGCATTGATTTGAAGCTAAATCATTTGTTCGCTTTGATTTGAAGCTAAACCATGTGTCTCGCATGAATTTGAAACTAAATCATTTGTGTCGCATGGCTTTGAAGGTAAGCCTTCCTCTTTGCATTAATTTGAAGGTAAATCATGTGTTTCGCTTGGATTTGAAGGAAGGTAAATCATGTGTTTCGCTTGGATTTGAAGGTAACTCGTTTGTTTCGCCTGCATTTGAAGCTATATCAATTATATCGCAAGTATTTGAATCTGAATCATTTGTGTCGCATGGCTTTGAGGATAAGCCTTCTACTTCGCATTAATTTGAAGGTAAATCATGTGTTTCGCTTGGATTTGAAGCTAACTCGTTTGTTTCGCCTGCATTTGAAGCTATATCAATTATATCGCAAGTATTTGAATCTGAATCATTTGCGTCGCATGGCTTTGAGGATAAGCCTTCTACATCGCATTGATTTGAAGCTGAATCATTTGTTTCGCTTTGATTTGAAGCTAAACCATGTGTCTCGCATGAATTTGAAACTAAATCATTTGTGTCGCATGGCTTTGAAGGTAAGCCTTCCTCTTTGCATTAATTTGAAGGTAAATCATGTGTTTCGCTTGGATTTGAAGGTAACTCGTTTCTTTCGCCTGCATTTGAAGCTATATCATTTATATCGCAGGTATGTGAACCTAAATCATTTGTTTCGCATGGATTTGAAGCTAAGCCTTCTGCTTCTCATTGATTTGAAACTAAACCATGTGTTTCGCTTGGATTTGAAGCTAACTCGTTTGTTTCGCCTGCATTTGAAGCTATATCATTTATATCGCAAGTATTTGAATCTGAATCATTTGTGTCGCATGGCTTTGAGGATAAGCCTTCTACTTCGCATTAATTTGAAGGTAAATCATGTGTTTCGCTTGGATTTGAAGCTAACTCGTTTGTTTCGCCTGCATTGAAGCTATATCACTTCTATCGCAAGTATTTGAAACTAAATCATTTGTGTCGCTTGGCTTTGAAGCTAAGCCTTCTACTTCGCATTGATTTGACGCTAAATCATGTGTTTCGCACAGATTTGAAGCTAACTCGTTTGTTTCGCCTGCATTTGATTCTATATCAATTATATCGCAAGTATTTGAATCTGAATCATTTGTGTCGCATGGCTTTGAGGATAATCCTTCTACTTCGCATTAATTTGAAGGTAAATCATGTGTTTCGCTTGGATTTGAAGCTAACTCGTTTGTTTCGCCTGCATTTGAAGCTATATCAATTATATCGCAAGTATTTGAATCTGAATCATTTGTGTCGCATGGCTTTGAGGATAAGCCTTCTACATCGCATTGATTTGAAGCTAAATCATTTGTTTCGCTTTGATTTGAAGCTAAACCATGTGTCTCGCATGAATTTGAAACTAAATCATTTGTGTCGCATGGCTTTGAAGGTAAGCCTTCCTCTTTGCATTAATTTGAAGGTAAATCATGTGTTTCGCTTGGATTTGAAGGTAACTCGTTTGTTTCGCCTGCATTTGAAGCTATATCATTTATATCGCAGGTATGTGAAGCTAAATCATTTGTTTCGCATGGATTTGAAGCTAAGCCTTCTGCTTCTCATTGATTTGAAACTAAACCATGTGTTTCGCTTGGATTTGAAGCTAACTCGTTTGTTTCGCCTGCATTTGAAGCTATATCATTTATATCGCAAGTATTTGAATCTGAATCATTTGTGTCGCATGGCTTTGAGGATAAGCCTCCTACTTCGCATTAATTTGAAGGTAAATCATGTGTTTCGATTGGATTTGAAGCTAACTCGTTTGTTTCGCCTGCATTGAAGCTATATCACTTCTATCGCAAGTATTTGAAACTAAATCATTTGTGTCGCATGGCTTTGAAGCTAAGCCTTCTACTTCGCATTAATTTGAAGGTAAGTCATGTGTTTCGCTTGGATTTGAAGCTATGTCTACTACTTCGCATTGATTTGAAACTAAATCATGTGTTTCGCATGAATTTGAAGTTAAGTCATGTGTTTCGCACAGATTTGAAGCTAACTCGTTTGTTTCGCCTGCATTTGATGCTATATCAATTATATTGCAAGTATTTGAAGCTAAATCATTTGTGTTGCATGGCTTTGAAGATAAGCCTTCCACTTTGCATTAATTTGAAGGTAAATCATGTGTTTCGCTTGGATTTGAAGCTAAGCCTTCTACTTCGCATTGATTTGGAACTAAATCATGTGTTTCGCTTGGATTTGTAGCTAAGTTGTTTGTTTCGCATGCATTTGAAGCTAAATCAATCATATAGCAAGTATTTCAAGCAGAATCATTTGTGTCGCATGGCTTTGAGGATAAGCCTTCTACTTCGCATTAATTTGAAGGTAAGTCATGTGTTTCGCTTGGATTTGAAGCTATGTCTACTACTTCGCATTGATTTGAAACTACATCATGTGTTTCGCTTGGATTTGAAGCTAACTCGTTTGTTTCGCCTGCATTTGAAGCTATATCATTTATATCGCAAGTATTTGAATCTGAATCATTTGTGTCGCATGGCTTTGAGGATAAGCCTTCTACTTCGCATTAATTTGAAGGTAAATCATGTGTTTCGCTTGGATTTGAAGCTAAGCCTTCTACTTCGCATTGATTTGGAACTAAATCATGTGTTTCGCTTGGTTTTGTAGCTAAGTTGTTTGTTTCGCATGCATTTGAAGCTAAATCAATCATATAGCAAGTATTTGAAGCAGAATCATTTGTGTCGCATGGCTTTGAGGATAAGCCTTCTACTTCGCATTAATTTGAAACTAAATCATTTGTGTCGCATGGCTTTGAAGCTAAGCCTTCTACTTCGCATTGATTTGATGCTAAATCATGTGTTTCGCACAGATTTGTAGCTAACTCGTTTGTTTCGCCTGCATTTGAAGCTATATCAATTATATCGCAAGTATTTGAAGCTATATCATTTGTGTCGCATGGCTTTGAAGATAAGCCTTCTACTTTGCATTAATTTGAAGGTAAATCATGTGTTTCGCTTGGATTTGAAGGTAACTCGTTTGTTTCGCCTGCATTTGAAGCTATATCAATTATATCGCAAGTATTTGAATCTGAATCATTTGTGTCGCATGGCTTTGAGGATAAGCCTTCCACTTCGCATGGATTTGAAGGTAAATCATGTGTTTCGCATGGATTTGAAACTAACTCGTTTGTTTCGCCTGCATTTGAAGATAAATCATGTTTATCACAAGTATCTGAATCTAAACCATTTGTTTCGCAAGAATATGAAGCTAAACCATGTGTTTCGCTTGGATTTGAAACTAACTCGTTTGTTTCGCCTGCATTTGAAGCTATTTCAATAATATCGCAAGTATTTGAATCTGAATCATTTGTGTCGCATGGCTTTGAGGATAAGCCTTCTACATCGCATTGATTTGAAGCTAAATCATTTGTTTCGCTTTGATTTGAAGCTAAACCATGTGTCTCGCATGAATTTGAAACTAAATCATTTGTGTCGCATGGCTTTGAAGGTAAGCCTTCCTCTTTGCATTAATTTGAAGGTAAATCATGTGTTTCGCTTGGATTTGAAGGTAACTCGTTTGTTTCGCCTGCATTTGAAGCTATATCATTTATATCGCAGGTATGTGAAGCTAAATCATTTGTTTCGCATGGATTTGAAGCTAAGCCTTCTGCTTCTCATTGATTTGAAACTAAACCATGTGTTTCGCGTGAATTTGATGCTAAGTCATGTGTTTCGCACAGATTTGAAGCTAACTCGTTTGTTTCGCCTGCATTTGAAGCTATATCAATTATATCGCAAGTATTTGAAGCTAAATCATTTGTGTCGCATGGCTTTGAAGATAAGCCTTCTACTTTGCATTAATTTGAAGGTAATTCATGTGTTTCGCTTGGATTTGAAGGTAACTCGTTTGTTTCGCCTGCATTTGAAGCTATATCAATTATATCGCAAGTATTTGAATCTGAATCATTTGTGTCGCATGGCTTTGAGGATAATCCTTCTACTTCGCATTAATTTGAAGGTAAATCATGTGTTTCGCTTGGATTTGAAGCTAACTCGTTTGTTTCGCCTGCATTTGAAGCTATATCAATTATATCGCAAGAATTTGAATCTGAATCATTTGTGTCGCATGGCTTTGAGGATAAGCCTTCTACATCGCATTGATTTGAAGCTAAATCATTTGTTTCGCTTTGATTTGAAGCTAAACCATGTGTCTCGCATGAATTTGAAACTAAATCATTTGTGTCGCATGGCTTTGAAGGTAAGCCTTCCTCTTTGCATTAATTTGAAGGTAAATCATGTGTTTCGCTTGGATTTGAAGGTAACTCGTTTGTTTCGCCTGCATTTGAAGCTATATCATTTATATCGCAGGTATGTGAAGCTAAATCATTTGTTTCGCATGGATTTGAAGCTAAGCCTTCTGCTTCTCATTGATTTGAAACTAAACCATGTGTTTCGCTTGGATTTGAAGCTAACTCGTTTGTTTCGCCTGCATTTGAAGCTGTATCATTTATATCGCAAGTATTTGAATCTGAATCATTTGTGTCGCATGGCTTTGAGGATAAGCCTTCTACTTCGCATTAATTTGAAGGTAAATCATGTGTTTCGATTGGATTTGAAGCTAACTCGTTTGTTTCGCCTGCATTGAAGCTATATCACTTCTATCGCAAGTATTTGAAACTAAATCATTTGTGTCGCATGGCTTTGAAGATAAGCCTTCTACTTCGCATTGATTTGACGCTAAATCATGTGTTTCGCACAGATTTGAAGCTAACTCGTTTATTTCGCCTGCATTTGAAGCTATATCAGTTATATCGCAAGTATTTGAAGCTAAATCATTTGTGTCGCATGGCTTTGAGGATAAGGCTTCTACTTCGCATTAATTTGAAGGTAAATCATGTGTTTCGCTTGGATTTGAAGCTAGCTCGTTTGTTTCGCCTGCATTTGAAGCTATATCAATTATATCGCAAGAATTTGAATCTGAATCATTTGTGTCGCATGGCTTTGAGGATAAGCCTTCTACATCGCATTGATTTGAAGCTAAATCATTTGTTTCGCTTTGATTTGAAGCTAAACCATGTGTCTCGCATGAATTTGAAACTAAATCATTTGTGTCGCATGGCTTTGAAGGTAAGCCTTCCTCTTTGCATTAATTTGAAGGTAAATCATGTGTTTCGCTTGGATTTGAAGGTAACTCGTTTGTTTCGCCTGCATTTGAAGCTATATCATTTATATCGCAGGTATGTGAAGCTAAATCATTTGTTTCGCATGGATTTGAAGCTAAGCCTTCTGCTTCTCATTGATTTGAAACTAAACCATGTGTTTCGCTTGGATTTGAAGCTAACTCGTTTGTTTCGCCTGCATTTGAAGCTGTATCATTTATATCGCAAGTATTTGAATCTGAATCATTTGTGTCGCATGGCTTTGAGGATAAGCCTTCTACTTCGCATTAATTTGAAGGTAAATCATGTGTTTCGATTGGATTTGAAGCCAACTCGTTTGTTTCGCCTGCATTGAAGCTATATCACTTCTATCGCAAGTATTTGAAACTAAATCATTTGTGTCGCATGGCTTTGAAGATAAGCCTTCTACTTCGCATTGATTTGACGCTAAATCATGTGTTTCGCACAGATTTGAAGCTAACTCGTTTATTTCGCCTGCATTTGAAGCTATATCAGTTATATCGCAAGTATTTGAAGCTAAATCATTTGTGTCGCATGGCTTTGAGGATAAGCCTTCTACTTCGCATTAATTTGAAGGTAAATCATGTGTTTCGCTTGGATTTGAAGCTAGCTCGTTTGTTTCGCCTGCATTGAAGCTATATCACTTCTATCGCAAGTATTTGAAACTAAATCATTTGTGTCGCTTGGCTTTGAAGCTAAGCCTTCTACTTCGCATTGATTTGACGCTAAATCATGTGTTTCGCACAGATTTGAAGCTAACTCGTTTGTTTCGCCTGCATTTGATGCTATATCAATTATATTGCAAGTATTTGAAGCTAAATCATTTGCGTTGCATGGCTTTGAAGATAAGCCTTCCACTTTGCATTAATTTGAAGGTAAATCATGTGTTTCGCATGGATTTGAAGCTAAGCCTTCTACTTCGCATTGATTTGGAACTAAATCATGTGTTTCGCTTGGATTTGAAGCTAACTCGTTTGTTTCGCCTGCATTTGAAGCTATATCATTTATATCGCAAGTATTTGAATCTGAATCATTTGTGTCGCATGGCTTTGAGGATAATCCTTCTACTTCGCATTAATTTGAAGGTAAATCATGTGTTTCGCTTGGATTTGAAGCTAACTCGTTTGTTTCGCCTGCATTTGAAGCTATATCAATTATATCGCAAGTATTTGAATCTGAATCATTTGTGTCGCATGGCTTTGAGGATAAGCCTTCTACATCGCATTGATTTGAAGCTAAATCATTTGTTTCGCTTTGATTTGAAGCTAAACCATGTGTCTCGCATGAATTTGAAACTAAATCATTTGTGTCGCATGGCTTTGAAGGTAAGCCTTCCTCTTTGCATTAATTTGAAGGTAAATCATGTGTTTCGCTTGGATTTGAAGGTAACTCGTTTGTTTCGCCTGCATTTGAAGCTATATCATTTATATCGCAGGTATGTGAAGCTAAATCATTTGTTTCGCATGGATTTGAAGCTAAGCCTTCTGCTTCTCATTGATTTGAAACTAAACCATGTGTTTCGCTTGGATTTGAAGCTAACTCGTTTGTTTCGCCTGCATTTGAAGCTATATCATTTATATCGCAAGTATTTGAATCTGAATCATTTGTGTCGCATGGCTTTGAGGATAAGCCTTCTACTTCGCATTAATTTGAAGGTAAATCATGTGTTTCGATTGGATTTGAAGCTAACTCGTTTGTTTCGCCTGCATTGAAGCTATGTCACTTCTATCGCAAGTATTTGAAACTAAATCATTTGTGTCGCATGGCTTTGAAGATAAGCCTTCTACTTCGCATTGATTTGACGCTAAATCATGTGTTTCGCACAGATTTGAAGCTAACTCGTTTATTTCGCCTGCATTTGAAGCTATATCAGTTATATCGCAAGTATTTGAAGCTAAATCATTTGTGTCGCATGGCTTTGAGGATAAGCCTTCTACTTCGCATTAATTTGAAGGTAAATCATGTGTTTCGCTTGGATTTGAAGCTAAGCCTTCTACTTCGCATTGATTTGGAACAAAATCATGTGTTTCGCTTGGATTTGTAGCTAAGTTGTTTGTTTCGCATGCATTTGAAGCTAAATCAATCATATAGCAAGTATTTGAAGCAGAATCATTTGTGTCGCATGGCTTTGAGGATAAGCCTTCTACTTCGCATTAATTTGAAACTAAATCATTTGTGTCGCATGGCTTTGAAGCTAAGCCTTCTACTTCGCATTGATTTGATGCTAAATCATGTGTTTCGCACAGATTTGTAGCTAACTCGTTTGTTTCGCCTGCATTTGAAGCTATATCAATTATATCGCAAGTATTTGAAGCTATATCATTTGTGTCGCATGGCTTTGAAGATAAGCCTTCTACTTTGCATTAATTTGAAGGTAAATCATGTGTTTCGCTTGGATTTGAAGGTAACTCGTTTGTTTCGCCTGCATTTGAAGCTATATCAATTATATCGCAAGTATTTGAATCTGAATCATTTGTGTCGCATGGCTTTGAGGATAAGCCTTCCAGTTCGCATGGATTTGAAGGTAAATCATGTGTTTCGCATGGATTTGAAACTAACTCGTTTGTTTCGCCTGCATTTGAAGATAAATCATGTTTATCACAAGTATCTGAATCTAAACCATTTGTTTCGCAAGAATATGAAGCTAAACCATGTGTTTCGCTTGGAATTGAAACTAACTCGTTTGTTTCGCCTGCATTTGAAGCTATATCAATAATATCGCAAGTATTTGAATCTGAATCATTTGTGTCGCATGGCTTTGAGGATAAGCCTTCTACATCGCATTGATTTGAAGCTAAATCATTTGTTTCGCTTTGATTTGAAGCTAAACCATGTGTCTCGCATGAATTTGAAACTAAATCATTTGTGTCGCATGGCTTTGAAGGTAAGCCTTCCTCTTTGCATTAATTTGAAGGTAAATCATGTGTTTCGCTTGGATTTGAAGGTAACTCGGTTGTTTCGCCTGCATTTGAAGCTATATCATTTATATCGCAGGTATGTGAAGCTAAATCATTTGTTTCGCATGGATTTGAAGCTAAGCCTTCTGCTTCTCATTGATTTGAAACTAAACCATGTGTTTCGCATGAATTTGATGCTAAGTCATGTGTTTCGCACAGATTTGAAGCTAACTCGTTTGTTTCGCCTGCATTTGAAGCTATATCAATTATATCGCAAGTATTTGAAGCTAAATCATTTGTGTCGCATGGCTTTGAAGATAAGCCTTCTACTTTGCATTAATTTGAAGGTAATTCATGTGTTTCGATTGGATTTGAACGTAACTCGTTTGTTTCGCCTGCATTTGAAGCTATATCAATTATATCGCAAGTATTTGAATCTGAATCATTTGTGTCGCATGGCTTTGAGGATAATCCTTCTACTTCGCATTAATTTGAAGGTAAATCATGTGTTTCGCTTGGATTTGAAGCTAACTCGTTTGTTTCGCCTGCATTTGAAGCTATATCAATTATATCGCAAGAATTTGAATCTGAATCATTTGTGTCGCATGGCTTTGAGGATAAGCCTTCTACATCGCATTGATTTGAAGCTAAATCATTTGTTTCGCTTTGATTTGAAGCTAAACCATGTGTCTCGCATGAATTTGAAACTAAATCATTTGTGTCGCATGGCTTTGAAGGTAAGCCTTCCTCTTTGCATTAATTTGAAGGTAAATCATGTGTTTCGCTTGGATTTGAAGGTAACTCGTTTGTTTCGCCTGCATTTGAAGCTATATCATTTATATCGCAGGTATGTGAAGCTAAATCATTTGTTTCGCATGGATTTGAAGCTAAGCCTTCTGCTTCTCATTGATTTGAAACTAAACCATGTGTTTCGCTTGGATTTGAAGCTAACTCGTTTGTTTCGCCTGCATTTGAAGCTGTATCATTTATATCGCAAGTATTTGAATCTGAATCATTTGTGTCGCATGGCTTTGAGGATAAGCCTTCTACTTCGCATTAATTTGAAGGTAAATCATGTGTTTCGATTGGATTTGAAGCTAACTCGTTTGTTTCGCCTGCATTGAAGCTATATCACTTCTATCGCAAGTATTTGAAACTAAATCATTTGTGTCGCATGGCTTTGAAGATAAGCCTTCTACTTCGCATTGATTTGACGCTAAATCATGTGTTTCGCACAGATTTGAAGCTAACTCGTTTATTTCGCCTGCATTTGAAGCTATATCAGTTATATCGCAAGTATTTGAAGCTAAATCATTTGTGTCGCATGGCTTTGAGGATAAGCCTTCTACTTCGCATTAATTTGAAGGTAAATCATGTGTTTCGCTTGGATTTGAAGCTAGCTCGTTTGTTTCGCCTGCATTGAAGCTATATCACTTCTATCGCAAGTATTTGAAACTAAATCATTTGTGTCGCTTGGCTTTGAAGCTAAGCCTTCTACTTCGCATTGATTTGACGCTAAATCATGTGTTTCGCACAGATTTGAAGCTAACTCGTTTGTTTCGCCTGCATTTGATGCTATATCAATTATATTGCAAGTATTTGAAGCTAAATCATTTGTGTTGCATGGCTTTGAAGATAAGCCTTCCACTTTGCATTAATTTGAAGGTAAATCATGTGTTTCGCATGGATTTGAAGCTAAGCCTTCTACTTCGCATTGATTTGGAACTAAATCATGTGTTTCGCTTGGATTTGAAGCTAACTCGTTTGTTTCGCCTGCATTTGAAGCTATATCATTTATATCGCAAGTATTTGAATCTGAATCATTTGTGTCGCATGGCTTTGAGGATAAGCCTTCTACTTCGCATTAATTTGAAGGTAAATCATGTGTTTCGCACAGATTTGAAGCTAACTCGTTTGTTTCGCCTGCATTTGAAGCTATATCAATTATATCGCAAGTATTTGAAGCTAAATCATTTGTGTCGCTTGGCTTTGAAGATAAGCCTTCTACTTTGCATTAATTTGAAGGTAATTCATGTGTTTCGCTTGGATTTGAAGGTAACTCGTTTGTTTCGCCTGCATTTGAAGCTATATCAATTATATCGCAAGTATTTGAATCTGAATCATTTGTGTCGCATGGCTTTGAGGATAATCCTTCTACTTCGCATTAATTTGAAGGTAAATCATGTGTTTCGCTTGGATTTGAAGCTAACTCGTTTGTTTCGCCTGCATTTGAAGCTGTATCAATTATATCGCAAGTATTTGAATCTGAATCATTTGTGTCGCATGGCTTTGAGGATAAGCCTTCTACATCGCATTGATTTGAAGCTAAATCATTTGTTTCGCTTTGATTTGAAGCTAAACCATGTGTCTCGCATGAATTTGAAACTAAATCATTTGTGTCGCATGGCTTTGAAGGTAAGCCTTCCTCTTTGCATTAATTTGAAGGTAAATCATGTGTTTCGCTTGGATTTGAAGGTAACTCGTTTGTTTCGCCTGCATTTGAAGCTATATCATTTATATCGCAGGTATGTGAAGCTAAATCATTTGTTTCGCATGGATTTGAAGCTAAGCCTTCTGCTTCTCATTGATTTGAAACAAAACCATGTGTTTCGCTTGGATTTGAAGCTAACTCGTTTGTTTCGCCTGCATTTGAAGCTATATCATTTATATCGCAAGTATTTGAATCTGAATCATTTGTGTCGCATGGCTTTGAGGATAAGCCTTCTACTTCGCATTAATTTGAAGGTAAATCATGTGTTTCGCTTGGATTTGAAGCTAAGCCTTCTACTTCGCATTGATTTGGAACTAAATCATGTGTTTCGCTTGGATTTGTAGCTAAGTTGTTTGTTTCGCATGCATTTGAAGCTAAATCAATCATATAGCAAGTATTTGAAGCAGAATCATTTGTGTCGCATGGCTTTGAGGATAAGCCTTCTACTTCGCATTAATTTGAAACTAAATCATTTGTGTCGCATGGCTTTGAAGCTAAGCCTTCTACTTCGCATTGATTTGATGCTAAATCATGTGTTTCGCACAGATTTGTAGCTAACTCGTTTGTTTCGCCTGCATTTGAAGCTATATCAATTATATCGCAAGTATTTGAAGCTATATCATTTGTGTCGCATGGCTTTGAAGATAAGCCTTCTACTTTGCATTAATTTGAAGGTAAATCATGTGTTTCGCTTGGATTTGAAGGTAACTCGTTTGTTTCGCCTGCATTTGAAGCTATATCAATTATATCGCAAGTATTTGAATCTGAATCATTTGTGTCGCATGGCTTTGAGGATAAGCCTTCCACTTCGCATGGATTTGAAGGTAAATCATGTGTTTCGCATGGATTTGAAACTAACTCGTTTGTTTCGCCTGCATTTGAAGATAAATCATGTTTATCACAAGTATCTGAATCTAAACCATTTGTTTCGCAAGAATATGAAGCTAAACCATGTGTTTCGCTTGGATTTGAAACTAACTCGTTTGTTTCGCCTGCATTTGAAGCTATATCAATAATATCGCAAGTATTTGAATCTGAATCATTTGTGTCGCATGGCTTTGAGGATAAGCCTTCTACATCGCATTGATTTGAAGCTAAATCATTTGTTTCGCTTTGATTTGAAGCTAAACCATGTGTCTCGCATGAATTTGAAACTAAATCATTTGTGTCGCATGGCTTTGAAGGTAAGCCTTCCTCTTTGCATTAATTTGAAGGTAAATCATGTGTTTCGCTTGGATTTGAAGGTAACTCGTTTGTTTCGCCTGCATTTGAAGCTATATCATTTATATCGCAGGTATGTGAAGCTAAATCATTTGTTTCGCATGGATTTGAAGCTAAGCCTTCTGCTTCTCATTGATTTGAAACTAAACCATGTGTTTCGCATGAATTTGATGCTAAGTCATGTGTTTCGCACAGATTTGAAGCTAACTCGTTTGTTTCGCCTGCATTTGAAGCTATATCAATTATATCGCAAGTATTTGAAGCTAAATCATTTGTGTCGCTTGGCTTTGAAGATAAGCCTTCTACTTTGCATTAATTTGAAGGTAATTCATGTGTTTCGCTTGGATTTGAAGGTAACTCGTTTGTTTCGCCTGCATTTGAAGCTATATCAATTATATCGCAAGTATTTGAATCTGAATCATTTGTGTCGCATGGCTTTGAGGATAATCCTTCTACTTCGCATTAATTTGAAGGTAAATCATGTGTTTCGCTTGGATTTGAAGCTAACTCGTTTGTTTCGCCTGCATTTGAAGCTATATCAATTATATCGCAAGTATTTGAATCTGAATCATTTGTGTCGCATGGCTTTGAGGATAAGCCTTCTACATCGCATTGATTTGAAGCTAAATCATTTGTTTCGCTTTGATTTGAAGCTAAACCATGTGTCTCGCATGAATTTGAAACTAAATCATTTGTGTCGCATGGTTTTGAAGGTAAGCCTTCCTCTTTGCATTAATTTGAAGGTAAATCATGTGTTTCGCTTGGATTTGAAGGTAACTCGTTTGTTTCGCCTGCATTTGAAGCTATATCATTTATATCGCAGGTATGTGAAGCTAAATCATTTGTTTCGCATGGATTTGAAGCTAAGCCTTCTGCTTCTCATTGATTTGAAACAAAACCATGTGTTTCGCTTGGATTTGAAGCTAACTCGTTTGTTTCGCCTGCATTTGAAGCTGTATCATTTATATCGCAAGTATTTGAATCTGAATCATTTGTGTCGCATGGCTTTGAGGATAAGCCTTCTACTTCGCATTAATTTGAAGGTAAATCATGTGTTTCGATTGGATTTGAAGCTAACTCGTTTGTTTCGCCTGCATTGAAGCTATATCACTTCTATCGCAAGTATTTGAAACTAAATCATTTGTGTCGCATGGCTTTGAAGATAAGCCTTCTACTTCGCATTGATTTGACGCTAAATCATGTGTTTCGCACAGATTTGAAGCTAACTCGTTTATTTCGCCTGCATTTGAAGCTATATCAGTTATATCGCAAGTATTTGAAGCTAAATCATTTGTGTCGCATGGCTTTGAGGATAAGCCTTCTACTTCGCATTAATTTGAAGGTAAATCATGTGTTTCGCTTGGATTTGAAGCTAGCTCGTTTGTTTCGCCTGCATTGAAGCTATATCACTTCTATCGCAAGTATTTGAAACTAAATCATTTGTGTCGCTTGGCTTTGAAGCTAAGCCTTCTACTTCGCATTGATTTGACGCTAAATCATGTGTTTCGCACAGATTTGAAGCTAACTCGTTTGTTTCGCCTGCATTTGATGCTATATCAATTATATTGCAAGTATTTGAAGCTAAATCATTTGTGTTGCATGGCTTTGAAGATAAGCCTTCCACTTTGCATTAATTTGAAGGTAAATCATGTGTTTCGCATGGATTTGAAGCTAAGCCTTCTACTTCGCATTGATTTGGAACTAAATCATGTGTTTCGCTTGGATTTGAAGCTAACTCGTTTGTTTCGCCTGCATTTGAAGCTATATCAATAATATCGCAAGTATTTGAATCTGAATCATTTGTGTCGCATGGCTTTGAGGATAAGCCTTCTACATCGCATTGATTTGAAGCTAAATCATTTGTTTCGCTTTGATTTGAAGCTAAACCATGTGTCTCGCGTGAATTTGAAACTAAATCATTTGTGTCGCATGGCTTTGAAGGTAAGCCTTCCTCTTTGCATTAATTTGAAGGTAAATCATGTGTTTCGCTTGGATTTGAAGGTAACTCGTTTGTTTCGCCTGCATTTGAAGCTATATCATTTATATCGCAGGTATGTGAAGCTAAATCATTTGTTTCGCATGGATTTGAAGCTAAGCCTTCTGCTTCTCATTGATTTGAAACAAAACCATGTGTTTCGCTTGGATTTGAAGCTAACTCGTTTGTTTCGCCTGCATTTGAAGCTATATCATTTATATCGCAAGTATTTGAATCTGAATCATTTGTGTCGCATGGCTTTGAGGATAAGCCTTCTACTTCGCATTAATTTGAAGGTAAATCATGTGTTTCGCTTGGATTTGAAGCTAAGCCTTCTACTTCGCATTGATTTGGAACTAAATCATGTGTTTCGCTTGGATTTGTAGCTAAGTTGTTTGTTTCGCATGCATTTGAAGCTAAATCAATCATATAGCAAGTATTTGAAGCAGAATCATTTGTGTCGCATGGCTTTGAGGATAAGCCTTCTACTTCGCATTAATTTGAAACTAAATCATTTGTGTCGCATGGCTTTGAAGCTAAGCCTTCTACTTCGCATTGATTTGATGCTAAATCATGTGTTTCGCACAGATTTGTAGCTAACTCGTTTGTTTCGCCTGCATTTGAAGCTATATCAATTATATCGCAAGTATTTGAAGCTATATCATTTGTGTCGCATGGCTTTGAAGATAAGCCTTCTACTTTGCATTAATTTGAAGGTAAATCATGTGTTTCGCTTGGATTTGAAGGTAACTCGTTTGTTTCGCCTGCATTTGAAGCTATATCAATTATATCGCAAGTATTTGAATCTGAATCATTTGTGTCGCATGGCTTTGAGGATAAGCCTTCCACTTCGCATGGATTTGAAGGTAAATCATGTGTTTCGCATGGATTTGAAACTAACTCGTTTGTTTCGCCTGCATTTGAAGATAAATCATGTTTATCACAAGTATCTGAATCTAAACCATTTGTTTCGCAAGAATATGAAGCTAAACCATGTGTTTCGCTTGGATTTGAAACTAACTCGTTTGTTTCGCCTGCATTTGAAGCTATATCAATAATATCGCAAGTATTTGAATCTGAATCATTTGTGTCGCATGGCTTTGAGGATAAGCCTTCTACATCGCATTGATTTGAAGCTAAATCATTTGTTTCGCTTTGATTTGAAGCTAAACCATGTGTCTCGCATGAATTTGAAACTAAATCATTTGTGTCGCATGGCTTTGAAGGTAAGCCTTCCTCTTTGCATTAATTTGAAGGTAAATCATGTGTTTCGCTTGGATTTGAAGGTAACTCGTTTGTTTCGCCTGCATTTGAAGCTATATCATTTATATCGCAGGTATGTGAAGCTAAATCATTTGTTTCGCATGGATTTGAAGCTAAGCCTTCTGCTTCTCATTGATTTGAAACTAAACCATGTGTTTCGCATGAATTTGATGCTAAGTCATGTGTTTCGCACAGATTTGAAGCTAACTCGTTTGTTTCGCCTGCATTTGAAGCTATATCAATTATATCGCAAGTATTTGAAGCTAAATCATTTGTGTCGCTTGGCTTTGAAGATAAGCCTTCTACTTTGCATTAATTTGAAGGTAATTCATGTGTTTCGCTTGGATTTGAAGGTAACTCGTTTGTTTCGCCTGCATTTGAAGCTATATCAATTATATCGCAAGTATTTGAATCTGAATCATTTGTGTCGCATGGCTTTGAGGATAATCCTTCTACTTCGCATTAATTTGAAGGTAAATCATGTGTTTCGCTTGGATTTGAAGCTAACTCGTTTGTTTCGCCTGCATTTGAAGCTATATCAATTATATCGCAAGTATTTGAATCTGAATCATTTGTGTCGCATGGCTTTGAGGATAAGCCTTCTACATCGCATTGATTTGAAGCTAAATCATTTGTTTCGCTTTGATTTGAAGCTAAACCATGTGTCTCGCATGAATTTGAAACTAAATCATTTGTGTCGCATGGTTTTGAAGGTAAGCCTTCCTCTTTGCATTAATTTGAAGGTAAATCATGTGTTTCGCTTGGATTTGAAGGTAACTCGTTTGTTTCGCCTGCATTTGAAGCTATATCATTTATATCGCAGGTATGTGAAGCTAAATCATTTGTTTCGCATGGATTTGAAGCTAAGCCTTCTGCTTCTCATTGATTTGAAACAAAACCATGTGTTTCGCTTGGATTTGAAGCTAACTCGTTTGTTTCGCCTGCATTTGAAGCTGTATCATTTATATCGCAAGTATTTGAATCTGAATCATTTGTGTCGCATGGCTTTGAGGATAAGCCTTCTACTTCGCATTAATTTGAAGGTAAATCATGTGTTTCGATTGGATTTGAAGCTAACTCGTTTGTTTCGCCTGCATTGAAGCTATATCACTTCTATCGCAAGTATTTGAAACTAAATCATTTGTGTCGCATGGCTTTGAAGATAAGCCTTCTACTTCGCATTGATTTGACGCTAAATCATGTGTTTCGCACAGATTTGAAGCTAACTCGTTTATTTCGCCTGCATTTGAAGCTATATCAGTTATATCGCAAGTATTTGAAGCTAAATCATTTGTGTCGCATGGCTTTGAGGATAAGCCTTCTACTTCGCATTAATTTGAAGGTAAATCATGTGTTTCGCTTGGATTTGAAGCTAGCTCGTTTGTTTCGCCTGCATTGAAGCTATATCACTTCTATCGCAAGTATTTGAAACTAAATCATTTGTGTCGCTTGGCTTTGAAGCTAAGCCTTCTACTTCGCATTGATTTGACGCTAAATCATGTGTTTCGCACAGATTTGAAGCTAACTCGTTTGTTTCGCCTGCATTTGATGCTATATCAATTATATTGCAAGTATTTGAAGCTAAATCATTTGTGTTGCATGGCTTTGAAGATAAGCCTTCCACTTTGCATTAATTTGAAGGTAAATCATGTGTTTCGCATGGATTTGAAGCTAAGCCTTCTACTTCGCATTGATTTGGAACTAAATCATGTGTTTCGCTTGGATTTGAAGCTAACTCGTTTGTTTCGCCTGCATTTGAAGCTATATCATTTATATCGCAAGTATTTGAATCTGAATCATTTGTGTCGTATGGCTTTGAGGATAAGCCTTCTACTTCGCATTAATTTGAAGGTAAATCATGTGTTTCGATTGGATTTGAAGATAACTCGTTTGTTTCGCCTGCATTGAAGCTATATCACTTCTATCGCAAGTATTTGAAGCTAAATCATTTGTGTTGCATGGCTTTGAAGATAAGCCTTCCACTTTGCATTAATTTGAAGGTAAATCATGTGTTTCGCTTGGATTTGAAGCTAAGCCTTCTACTTCGCATTGATTTGGAACTAAATCATGTGTTTCGCTTGGATTTGTAGCTAAGTTGTTTGTTTCGCATGCATTTGAAGCTAAATCAATCATATAGCAAGTATTTGAAGCAGAATCATTTGTGTCGCATGGCTTTGAGGATAAGCCTTCTACTTCGCATTAATTTGAAGGTAAGTCATGTGTTTCGCTTGGATTTGAAGCTATGTCTACTACTTCGCATTGATTTGAAACTACATCATGTGTTTCGCTTGGATTTGAAGCTAACTCGTTTGTTTCGCCTGCATTTGAAGCTATATCATTTATATCGCAAGTATTTGAATCAGAATCATTTGTGTCGCATGGCTTTGAGGATAAGCCTTCTACTTCGCATTAATTTGAAGGTAAATCATGTGTTTCGCTTGGATTTGAAGCTAAGCCTTCTACTTCGCATTGATTTGGAACTAAATCATGTGTTTCGCTTGGATTTGTAGCTAAGTTGTTTGTTTCGCATGCATTTGAAGCTAAATCAATCATATAGCAAGTATTTGAAGCAGAATCATTTGTGTCGCATGGCTTTGAGGATAAGCCTTCTACTTCGCATTAATTTGAAACTAAATCATTTGTGTCGCATGGCTTTGAAGCTAAGCCTTCTACTTCGCATTGATTTGATGCTAAATCATGTGTATCGCACAGATTTGTAGCTAACTCGTTTGTTTCGCCTGCATTTGAAGCTATATCAATTATATCGCAAGTATTTGAAGCTATATCATTTGTGTCGCATGGCTTTGAAGATAAGCCTTCTACTTTGCATTAATTTGAAGGTAAATCATGTGTTTCGCTTGGATTTGAAGGTAACTCGTTTGTTTCGCCTGCATTTGAAGCTATATCAATTATATCGCAAGTATTTGAATCTGAATCATTTGTGTCGCATGGCTTTGAGGATAAGCCTTCCACTTCGCATGGATTTGAAGGTAAATCATGTGTTTCGCATGGATTTGAAACTAACTCGTTTGTTTCGCCTGCATTTGAAGATAAATCATGTTTATCACAAGTATCTGAATCTAAACCATTTGTTTCGCAAGAATATGAAGCTAAACCATGTGTTTCGCTTGGATTTGAAACTAACTCGTTTGTTTCGCCTGCATTTGAAGCTATATCAATAATATCGCAAGTATTTGAATCTGAATCATTTGTGTCGCATGGCTTTGAGGATAAGCCTTCTACATCGCATTGATTTGAAGCTAAATCATTTGTTTCGCTTTGATTTGAAGCTAAACCATGTGTCTCGCGTGAATTTGAAACTAAATCATTTGTGTCGCATGGCTTTGAAGGTAAGCCTTCCTCTTTGCATTAATTTGAAGGTAAATCATGTGTTTCGCTTGGATTTGAAGGTAACTCGTTTGTTTCGCCTGCATTTGAAGCTATATCATTTATATCGCAGGTATGTGAAGCTAAATCATTTGTTTCGCATGGATTTGAAGCTAAGCCTTCTGCTTCTCATTGATTTGAAACAAAACCATGTGTTTCGCTTGGATTTGAAGCTAACTCGTTTGTTTCGCCTGCATTTGAAGCTATATCATTTATATCGCAAGTATTTGAATCTGAATCATTTGTGTCGCATGGCTTTGAGGATAAGCCTTCTACTTCGCATTAATTTGAAGGTAAATCATGTGTTTCGCTTGGATTTGAAGCTAAGCCTTCTACTTCGCATTGATTTGGAACTAAATCATGTGTTTCGCTTGGATTTGTAGCTAAGTTGTTTGTTTCGCATGCATTTGAAGCTAAATCAATCATATAGCAAGTATTTGAAGCAGAATCATTTGTGTCGCATGGCTTTGAGGATAAGCCTTCTACTTCGCATTAATTTGAAACTAAATCATTTGTGTCGCATGGCTTTGAAGCTAAGCCTTCTACTTCGCATTGATTTGATGCTAAATCATGTGTTTCGCACAGATTTGTAGCTAACTCGTTTGTTTCGCCTGCATTTGAAGCTATATCAATTATATCGCAAGTATTTGAAGCTATATCATTTGTGTCGCATGGCTTTGAAGATAAGCCTTCTACTTTGCATTAATTTGAAGGTAAATCATGTGTTTCGCTTGGATTTGAAGGTAACTCGTTTGTTTCGCCTGCATTTGAAGCTATATCAATTATATCGCAAGTATTTGAATCTGAATCATTTGTGTCGCATGGCTTTGAGGATAAGCCTTCCACTTCGCATGGATTTGAAGGTAAATCATGTGTTTCGCATGGATTTGAAACTAACTCGTTTGTTTCGCCTGCATTTGAAGATAAATCATGTTTATCACAAGTATCTGAATCTAAACCATTTGTTTCGCAAGAATATGAAGCTAAACCATGTGTTTCGCTTGGATTTGAAACTAACTCGTTTGTTTCGCCTGCATTTGAAGCTATATCAATAATATCGCAAGTATTTGAATCTGAATCATTTGTGTCGCATGGCTTTGAGGATAAGCCTTCTACATCGCATTGATTTGAAGCTAAATCATTTGTTTCGCTTTGATTTGAAGCTAAACCATGTGTCTCGCATGAATTTGAAACTAAATCATTTGTGTCGCATGGCTTTGAAGGTAAGCCTTCCTCTTTGCATTAATTTGAAGGTAAATCATGTGTTTCGCTTGGATTTGAAGGTAACTCGTTTGTTTCGCCTGCATTTGAAGCTATATCATTTATATCGCAGGTATGTGAAGCTAAATCATTTGTTTCGCATGGATTTGAAGCTAAGCCTTCTGCTTCTCATTGATTTGAAACTAAACCATGTGTTTCGCATGAATTTGATGCTAAGTCATGTGTTTCGCACAGATTTGAAGCTAACTCGTTTGTTTCGCCTGCATTTGAAGCTATATCAATTATATCGCAAGTATTTGAAGCTAAATCATTTGTGTCGCTTGGCTTTGAAGATAAGCCTTCTACTTTGCATTAATTTGAAGGTAATTCATGTGTTTCGCTTGGATTTGAAGGTAACTCGTTTGTTTCGCCTGCATTTGAAGCTATATCAATTATATCGCAAGTATTTGAATCTGAATCATTTGTGTCGCATGGCTTTGAGGATAATCCTTCTACTTCGCATTAATTTGAAGGTAAATCATGTGTTTCGCTTGGATTTGAAGCTAACTCGTTTGTTTCGCCTGCATTTGAAGCTATATCAATTATATCGCAAGTATTTGAATCTGAATCATTTGTGTCGCATGGCTTTGAGGATAAGCCTTCTACATCGCATTGATTTGAAGCTAAATCATTTGTTTCGCTTTGATTTGAAGCTAAACCATGTGTCTCGCATGAATTTGAAACTAAATCATTTGTGTCGCATGGTTTTGAAGGTAAGCCTTCCTCTTTGCATTAATTTGAAGGTAAATCATGTGTTTCGCTTGGATTTGAAGGTAACTCGTTTGTTTCGCCTGCATTTGAAGCTATATCATTTATATCGCAGGTATGTGAAGCTAAATCATTTGTTTCGCATGGATTTGAAGCTAAGCCTTCTGCTTCTCATTGATTTGAAACAAAACCATGTGTTTCGCTTGGATTTGAAGCTAACTCGTTTGTTTCGCCTGCATTTGAAGCTGTATCATTTATATCGCAAGTATTTGAATCTGAATCATTTGTGTCGCATGGCTTTGAGGATAAGCCTTCTACTTCGCATTAATTTGAAGGTAAATCATGTGTTTCGATTGGATTTGAAGCTAACTCGTTTGTTTCGCCTGCATTGAAGCTATATCACTTCTATCGCAAGTATTTGAAACTAAATCATTTGTGTCGCATGGCTTTGAAGATAAGCCTTCTACTTCGCATTGATTTGACGCTAAATCATGTGTTTCGCACAGATTTGAAGCTAACTCGTTTATTTCGCCTGCATTTGAAGCTATATCAGTTATATCGCAAGTATTTGAAGCTAAATCATTTGTGTCGCATGGCTTTGAGGATAAGCCTTCTACTTCGCATTAATTTGAAGGTAAATCATGTGTTTCGCTTGGATTTGAAGCTAGCTCGTTTGTTTCGCCTGCATTGAAGCTATATCACTTCTATCGCAAGTATTTGAAACTAAATCATTTGTGTCGCTTGGCTTTGAAGCTAAGCCTTCTACTTCGCATTGATTTGACGCTAAATCATGTGTTTCGCACAGATTTGAAGCTAACTCGTTTGTTTCGCCTGCATTTGATGCTATATCAATTATATTGCAAGTATTTGAAGCTAAATCATTTGTGTTGCATGGCTTTGAAGATAAGCCTTCCACTTTGCATTAATTTGAAGGTAAATCATGTGTTTCGCATGGATTTGAAGCTAAGCCTTCTACTTCGCATTGATTTGGAACTAAATCATGTGTTTCGCTTGGATTTGAAGCTAACTCGTTTGTTTCGCCTGCATTTGAAGCTATATCATTTATATCGCAAGTATTTGAATCTGAATCATTTGTGTCGTATGGCTTTGAGGATAAGCCTTCTACTTCGCATTAATTTGAAGGTAAATCATGTGTTTCGATAGGATTTGAAGATAACTCGTTTGTTTCGCCTGCATTGAAGCTATATCACTTCTATCGCAAGTATTTGAAGCTAAATCATTTGTGTTGCATGGCTTTGAAGATAAGCCTTCCACTTTGCATTAATTTGAAGGTAAATCATGTGTTTCGCTTGGATTTGAAGCTAAGCCTTCTACTTCGCATTGATTTGGAACTAAATCATGTGTTTCGCTTGGATTTGTAGCTAAGTTGTTTGTTTCGCATGCATTTGAAGCTAAATCAATCATATAGCAAGTATTTGAAGCAGAATCATTTGTGTCGCATGGCTTTGAGGATAAGCCTTCTACTTCGCATTAATTTGAAGGTAAGTCATGTGTTTCGCTTGGATTTGAAGCTATGTCTACTACTTCGCATTGATTTGAAACTACATCATGTGTTTCGCTTGGATTTGAAGCTAACTCGTTTGTTTCGCCTGCATTTGAAGCTATATCATTTATATCGCAAGTATTTGAATCAGAATCATTTGTGTCGCATGGCTTTGAGGATAAGCCTTCTACTTCGCATTAATTTGAAGGTAAATCATGTGTTTCGCTTGGATTTGAAGCTAAGCCTTCTACTTCGCATTGATTTGGAACTAAATCATGTGTTTCGCTTGGATTTGTAGCTAAGTTGTTTGTTTCGCATGCATTTGAAGCTAAATCAATCATATAGCAAGTATTTGAAGCAGAATCATTTGTGTCGCATGGCTTTGAGGATAAGCCTTCTACTTCGCATTAATTTGAAACTAAATCATTTGTGTCGCATGGCTTTGAAGCTAAGCCTTCTACTTCGCATTGATTTGATGCTAAATCATGTGTATCGCACAGATTTGTAGCTAACTCGTTTGTTTCGCCTGCATTTGAAGCTATATCAATTATATCGCAAGTATTTGAAGCTATATCATTTGTGTCGCATGGCTTTGAAGATAAGCCTTCTACTTTGCATTAATTTGAAGGTAAATCATGTGTTTCGCTTGGATTTGAAGGTAACTCGTTTGTTTCGCCTGCATTTGAAGCTATATCAATTATATCGCAAGTATTTGAATCTGAATCATTTGTGTCGCATGGCTTTGAGGATAAGCCTTCCACTTCGCATGGATTTGAAGGTAAATCATGTGTTTCGCATGGATTTGAAACTAACTCGTTTGTTTCGCCTGCATTTGAAGATAAATCATGTTTATCACAAGTATCTGAATCTAAACCATTTGTTTCGCAAGAATATGAAGCTAAACCATGTGTTTCGCTTGGATTTGAAACTAACTCGTTTGTTTCGCCTGCATTTGAAGCTATATCAATAATATCGCAAGTATTTGAATCTGAATCATTTGTGTCGCATGGCTTTGAGGATAAGCCTTCTACATCGCATTGATTTGAAGCTAAATCATTTGTTTCGCTTTGATTTGAAGCTAAACCATGTGTCTCGCGTGAATTTGAAACTAAATCATTTGTGTCGCATGGCTTTGAAGGTAAGCCTTCCTCTTTGCATTAATTTGAAGGTAAATCATGTGTTTCGCTTGGATTTGAAGGTAACTCGTTTGTTTCGCCTGCATTTGAAGCTATATCATTTATATCGCAGGTATGTGAAGCTAAATCA